>NC_091968.1:6969696-7272727 GCF_036711975.1 Onthophagus taurus | reverse complement strand
ACCGAATTATAAATTTTCACATAAAACTCGAATTGGATAGTAAAAAAAAACGTCGGACGAGGAGAAACGAAAGCAAATTTTAAGGGGATCGTAAAACGACGATACAGCGTAGGTTGATCTCGCCCTGCGCAAAAAAAAATACTTTACTGCTGGGGCAATAACTTTTAAACCGAATTTTAGTATCTGGCGGTGTATCAATGTAAATTTCCAAGCGCGTACCATTTTTACAGGCCACGAATCGAATTAAATTTAACGTGAATGCTTTTAGGGGGAAGAGAAAAAGTTGTTGATGGTGGTTATGTCCACCGTGAAAAACAAAAAATATTGTTTCAAACATCTATAGAAATTTCAAAGTAGATTTTATACTTTAACTCCCTTAATACTGCCGCATTCGCAGTAATAACTCTGTTGGGATGTATTCACCGTTTGGAGTATATTGCTCGGGACACACTAAGCGATCCCGGATTTACGATAATTTTCCCTGCAGGAATTCGGAAGATTCCCTAGAACACGGCCGTAGTCCCCCATTGTCTACGAATAGGTATCACCACCAACACGAAGCTAGAATATTCGGTCTCTCGATTTCGAAACGTTTTTGGCCGTACAGGAAATCGCGAGTAGGCGAGTTTCGAGCTCGCGAGGATCGCTCTTTGTTGGAACGAAATTCAATAATGCAAATTCCACAGTGTACCAATGACGTCATGACTCGTGCCGGGTTCAGGTACCGTCGATACCAAAATACGTCCCGGACCTTAATTATATCAATAATTTAGTAATTTCGACAATTTCGATTACTCCACAGGTTGAATCGAACGAATTATGTAACCCTCATTTTGTAATCATTTCAAAATCAATCTTTACTCTCAATTTGATGTCATTACTTTTGAAACATGCTGTGGTATCGCGAAGGGATGAACATATTGGTTTCGCGATCGTATTTCATAACGAAATTTACGCGAATGCGTTTAACGTTGACCAATTAAAAGTAACCAATTACGGTTGCGTTGTTTGCGTTTTAAATTAGCAATCAGTGAACAGGATGGGGGAATTGACGGCGGGAAAGCTGTTAAATCGTTATTTGAGGTTTGTGTTAATTTATTCCTGCTTTTAATTTCCTCTAAAATACTTTTTATCTCATAGTTGCATCTCAATTTGTTTTTGTGATACGATATAACATCTCTCTAACATGCAAAGTTGGGGTTAAAAAATCATAACAATGAGAGTTATGAAAAAGAACAAATTATTTATGGCGCAGTCAATATTCATTAAATTTGCTTTAAAATGCGTTTTATTTCATCGTATTATCTCAAGTCGTTCTGGAGATACGATTTTTTAAAGCATTATTATTTAATTCTGTAATAACCAAACCTGCAGAGTTGGGATTAAAAAATCATAACAACGTTGTTTATGGAAATTAAGAAATTATTTATGGCACAGTCAATATTTATTAAATTTGCTTTAAAATGCTTTTTATTTCATCATATTATCTCAACTCTTTCTTGAGATATGATATTCAAAACTTCATTCTTGAATATTTGAGTTTAAACAGCCATAACAACGATGTTTATAAGACATGGAAAAGCATATATAGCATATTAAATTTTCATAAAATTTGCTCTAAAATGTGTTTTGTTTCATCTTGATATCTCAATTCGTTCTGGAGATACGATTTCCTAAAGTATTATTGTTTAATTCTGTAATAACCAAACCTGCAGAGTTGGGATTAAAAAATCATAACAACGTATTTTATGGAAATTAAGAAATTATTTATTTCGCAGTCAGTATTCATTAACTTTGCTTTAAAATGCTTTTTATTTCATCGTATTATCTCAACTCGTTCTTGAGATATGATATTCACAACATCATTCTTCAATTCTTGAGTTTAAACAGTCATAACACCGATATTTATATATATGCCATAGAAAAGTACATATAGTACATTAAATCTTCATAAAATTTGCTCTAATATGTTTTTTGTTTCATCTTGATATCTCAATTCGTTCTGGAGATACGATTTCTTAAAGTTTTATTATTTATTTCTGTAATAACTAAACATGCAGAGTTGAGATTAAAAAATCATAACAACGTTGTTTATGGAAATTAAGAAATTATTTATGGCACAGTCAGTATTCATTAAATTTGCTTTAAAATGCTTTTTATTTCATCATATTATCTCAACTCTTTCTTGAGATATGATATTCAAAACTTCATTCTTGAATATTTGAGTTTAAACAGCCATAACAACGATGTTTATAAGACATGGAAAAGCATATATGGCATATTAAATTTTCATAAAATTTGCTCTAATATGTGTTTTGTTTCATCTTGATATCTCAATTCGTTCTGGAGATACGATTTCCTAAAATATTATTCTTTACTTCTGTAATAACCAAACCTGCAGAGTTGGGATTAAAAAATCATAACAACGTTGTTTATGGAAATTAAGAAATTATTTATGGCACAGTCGATATTCATTAAATTTGCTTTAATATACTTTTTATTTCATCGTATTATCTCAACTCGTTCTTGACATATGATATTCAAAACTTCATTCTTTGATTCTTGAGTTTAAACAGTCATAACAACGATGTTTATAAGCCATGGAAAAGTATATATGGCATATTAAATCTTCATAAAATTTGCTCTAAAATGTTTTTTGTTTTATCTTGATATCTCAATTCGTTATTGAGATAGGATTTTTTAAATTCTGTCATAACAACATAAGCTAATCTGTTAAAATTTTGAACTAAAATTTTAAATTGAACTGTTCATCTTGAAAAGATAAAATTTGCTGTAACCTAACTTCAAACGTTCCTGAATAACTTCAAAAAGTTTCATTACTGAAAATCTAACCGTTTTGGAGAAATCATTTTTTATCTTTAAATTTATTTTCAGCAAACGTTGAATTAAATAGGCGAAATTAACCGTTATATAAAATAAAGTTGTTACTCTGGGAGCTTATAATTTGGCATAACCCAATCTCAAACATTCCTTTTTAACCTCAAAAAGTTTCATTACTTAATTCTTAACTGTTTATAAGAAAACAATTTTTTTGAAAGTTGTTAACCAAACAAGCAAGGTTGGGTTTAAAAAGTTTTAACAACCAGGTTTATGGAAAATAAGGAATTTTATCTATATCTTTATTAAATTTCCTTTAAAATGCTCTTTATTTGATGGTTATATCTCAATTCGTTCTGGAGATACGATTTCTTAAAGTGTTATTATTTAATTCTGTAATAACCAAACGTGCAGAGTTGGGATTAAAAAGGCATAACACCGTTGTTTATGGAAATTAAGAAATTATTTACGGCACGCTTAATCTCCATTAAATGTGGATTAAAATTCTTTTTCATTCATCATTATACCTCAATTAGTTCTTAAGATACGACACTTTAATTTTGTATTCATAAAATCCAATTAATCAAACATGCAAAGTTGGGTATAAAAAATCACAATAGCGAGGTTTATTAAAAGTAAGAAATTATTTTTGACACATTATATCTTCATTAAATTTGCTTTAATATGCTTTTTATTATATGGTTATATCTCATTTCGTTCTTGAGATATGATGTTTTAAAGTGTTAATCTATAAATCTATAACAGTTATGCATGTAATGTTGGGTTTTACTATAACAACGGTTCTTGGGGAAACTATGTAACTATTTTTGGCACATTTATTCTCAATTCATTAAGCTTTAAAATGGTTTCTATTTCATCGTTATATCTTAATTCGTTCTTGAGATACAACTTTTTAATTTTTAATAAAACTTGATATGTTAAGTATTTTATAAGCTTTTATAGTTATTAAAATGTTTTAATAAAAAATTTATATTTATTTCAATTATGTTTTATTATAAACCCTTTTTTGTGTAATCTCCAGAATTAATCCCCTTAACAAATTTTCATCTTAATGGTAAAGGCATCCCTTCGGACTCCTTACCTTGGTTATTAAGGATACGGAGAGGAAATGGTAAAGGAAGGTTTTGTGTAACATCACTTTACGGCACAAACATAACGGGAAGAGGGCGAAACCCTTCTGATAACCATGTTCAACCAACAAACCTAATTCAATGTGTACGGTCTACGATACACGTCCCTTTCATATCACATAAATAACCTGCAAACCCGGGGTTTTGTACAATTTGAATTTCTTTACATTATATATAGAAAATTTCAATTGGTAAGTTTAAGTTGGTTTTAAAGTTTAACGTTGATCTTGATTCTACTTTCCGTTAATGCAAAACTTTATCACACGTTTTCGACGTTGCTTTCAAGTTTCCTTCTAACCACAATATTGATTTTGCACACGGTATTGTCTATTTTATTTTATCCCGAGGGCTGAGGCACAAACCACTACTTCCATTAACCTACTTTCATAGCGCTCCTCGTATTGGTAAATAAACTGCTTTAAAACCCCGCGCGATTTTTTTCTCGTTAGATCAAATATTTTCCTCGACGACACCGCAAACAGTTACTTAAAAATCGATTCAAAAAAAAGCTGAACGGAAAATCTTGTGATAAAAATTTCACTTTAAAATTGGAAACCTTTTAAATCCTTTAAGACCGCTCTATATAGATTATTTTAAAGATTAAAAGTAAATATTTTTTAAAATTATGACATAAAAACAAATCAATTACGTCAAAACGATAAATTCTTCCACAAAACGTTTTCTCGTTCCATTAATCATAGGATTTATATTTCAACCCTTTTTTTAAATACACCCGTTTTTATTTTACCTCTTTTTTATAGCGGTTTCTTTTTTTAATAATTCTCGAGTCACGTAAGAGTATTTTAACGCCTATTTTTATGGAACGAAAGAAAACTATTAAGCCCTAGATTATCGCTTGAAAGATCTCGCATGAACAACGATGTTGAACATGGAGGTTAATTAGTATTAATCGATAACTGAACATACACACACATACGCATATGCAGTATACATTGAATTTCACTTAAAATGCAATATACAAAAATATATTTCCATAGAAACCAGGGTGTACCTACTTAATTTGTCCCACATAAAATGCAACATGTCGATATTTATTATTTATTTATCTCATGTGGGTACAGAAACAGGTCGAACCCAATAACACTGTACCACAAACAACCTATTGTATATAAATAAAATTACAGTTCATAAAATAATGAATTAATATTAATAGTACAAAAGTGAATCAAAAGGAAAATACTAAAACTAAGTCTAGGTGATATAAATATATCATAAATCAAATATCAAATGAATGCTCGAAGTAACACACCAACTGCAGCAAAGAGCAGGTTTTTAAATGCATAAAAAGAATGCTGAAACAGATCTATGTTAACACAATTTGCTGATCTTGCCATTCTCAATAAAGGAGAGTTTTGACAGGCATTGGTTCTAGGAGTAGGTGTCATAAATAGAAAGTGAAAGCGAAGTAATCACGGAGAAACATGAACACATATAGAACCAAAAAGCATAGGAGAATCACATTTGTTGTGCAAGTTGCAAGTTGATTCGTAATCAATGTATTGAACGGAAAATTTAAAACACAGGTATTTGAGGAATTTAGATTGAATACGCTCAAGTGAATTAACTTACGTGAAGATTTATAAACGGTATCTATATTGTTTTTAGTATATAAAGGATCTCTTTTTAGTTTATAGTGTTTTATAAGCTTACTGATTATGGCGAGGGGGAATCTATTGACATTAGCAAGGTTTTCAATGTATTTTTGTTCTACTTTTCATTGTTAGGGTTTTTAGGGATAATCGAACGCTCTGTTTATTAGAAAATGAAAATTAGCTAGTCTGTGTGGTAAAGGCTGGGCAGAATCAAAAGGTAACGTTACGGGTAGTGTTGAAGGTTTACAAAAATGTTATATTCAATTTTATTACTATTGTTAAGAAGTTTAAGGTCGGCGAAATTCAATTAAATTTCTTTTTCAATTTCGAGAGTAAATTTTAGTTTTTCGTGTATGTAATTAATTTGTTTCTGAAATAAATTTTAAGTTTCAAGAATGCCTTCCCAAATGCAAAAATTTTATCTACATAACAAAACCACTTTTTAATGTTGCTGAAGAAAGGGTTGTTATTGTTGATTATGAATTCGTTTTCTATGTGGTTGAGGTAAATGTCAGCAAGAAATCCAGATAATGGCATACCCATAGGTAAACCAATCATTCAGGTGATGAATTCAAATGATTCTAGTTCTAGTTTTACACTTGCACTGTTACTCTGTAGAATTAACACTATACCTAGAACTAGGATCATTTGGGTTTAGCCGCACGTCTCTAAAGACGAACGTCTCTCTAACACTAGATCTAGAACTAGAAACATTCAGGTTGGATTGGGTGATCCAAATGATCCTAGTTCTAGATATAGTGTTAGTTCTACATTGTAACAGTGCTAACGAAAAACTAGATTTAACACTATACCTAGAACTAGAATCATTCGGGTTTAGCCGTCTTAAGACGTGTGGCTAAACCCGAATGATTCTAGTTCTAGGTATAGCGCTAGTTCTAGTATTACACTTGCACTGTTACTATATACAGATAAATAAACAGTGCTATAAACAGTGCTAGTGTAAAACGAGAACTAACACTAGATCTAGAACTAGAAACATTCAGGTTGGATTGGGTGATCCAAATGATCGTAGTTCTAGGTATAATATCACGTTCTACATAGTAACAGTGCTAGTGAAAAACTAGATCCAACACTATACCTAGAACTAGAATCATTCGGGTTTAGCCGCACGTCTCTAAAGACAGCTAAACCCGAATAATTCTAGTTCTAGGTATAGTGTTAGTTCTACATAGTAACAGTGTTAGTGTAAAACTAGAACTAACACTAGACCTAGAACTAAAAACATTCGGGTTGGGTTGGGTTGGGTGATCCAAATGATCCTAGTTCTAGGTATAGTGTTAGTTCTACATAGTAACAGTGCTAGTGTAAAACTAGATCTAACACTATACTTAGAACTAGAATCAATCGGATTGGGTTGGGTTGGGTTGGGTTACTATGTAGAACTAACACTATACCTAGAACTAGAATCATTCGGGTGTAGCCGTCTTTAGAGACGTGCGGCTAAACCCAAATGATCCTAGTTCTAGGTATAGTGTTAGTTCTATATAGTAACAGTGGAAGTGTAAAACTAGAACTAGCACTATATCTAGAACTAGAATCATTCGGGTTTAGCCGTCTTTAGAGACATGCGGCTAAACCCGAATGATTCTAGTTCTAGGGCTAGTGTTAGTTTTAGTTTTACACTTGCACTGTTACTATATACAGATAAATAAACAGTGCTATAAACAGTGCTAGTGTAAAACTAGAACTAAAACTAGATCTAGAACTAGAAACATTCAGGTTGGGTTGGGTTGGGTGATCCAAATGATCCTAGTTCTAGGTATAGTATTAGTTCTACATAGTAACAGTGCTAGTGAAAAACTAGATCTAACACTATACCTAGATAACACTATGATAACACTATGGATAACACTATACCTAGCCGTCTTTAGAGACGTGCGGCTAAACCCGAATGATTCTAGTTCTAAGTATAGTGTTAGTTCTACGCAGTAACAGTGTTAGTGTAAAACTAGAACTAACACTAGACCTAGAACTAAAAACATTCGGGTTGGGTTGGGTTGGGTGATCCAAATGATCCTAGTTCTAGGTATAGTGTTAGTTCTACATAGTAACAGTGCTAGTGTAAAACTAGATGTAACACTATACCTAGAACTAGAATCATTCGGGTTGGATTGGGTTGGGTTAGGTTACTATGTGGAACTAACACTATACCTAGAACTAGAATCATTCGGGTGTAGCCGTCTTTAGAGACGTGCGGCTAAACCCAAATGATCCTAGTTCTAGGTATAGTGTTAGTTCTATATAGTGACAGTGCAAGTATAAAACTAGAACTAGCACTATGTCTAGAACTAGAATCATTCGGGTTTAGTCGTCTTTAGAGACGTATGGCTAAACCCGAGCGCTGGGTTATTGTATATTTTTATTGAACTAAAAGTAGAACTAACACAAGACCAACAATCAGAATCATTCGGGTTTAGCCGTGCGTCTCTTAAGACGAAAACTCAATTATTATAAGGACGTCACCTTTTCCAAGCAAAACTTTTCCTCTGCAAAACTATCCAATGCCTGTACTATAAAGCTATGTTGCATTTTGTGCAAGTGTATAGTAGTTTCGTAACTATGGTTACTGCATTCATATATTGCGAGTTATATGAAATTCGGTCTATAATGAAGTTTAATACATACAGAGAGTAAACTAAAAGGATTATAAGTAAATACCGTGGTAAAATATGCTTTTTCTGTAGATTAACCTCTTAAGCGCTATTTACGTTGGGCGTATGTGGACAACCTGGTGTAAAAAAATGAATTACAGTTTCTGCTGTTAGGTTTATTTCATTATTAAAACAACATAATAACTCTTTTGAAAAAATGTTTGACGTTTCGGATGCTATGTTGCACCAGTATCGTCATTCCTTTCTAATTTTGTTTTCATAACAATGGACGCATAGTTTTGTCGGCTTTTGTTTTGTTGTAGGTGGGATGAAATCTGGGAAATGTCGCTCTAGTAGCCAAAAAGGCCTTGGTGTCCTTGATCGGTCTTTAGAAAGATCTTTTTCTTTAGCATATTTTTCGACAAGCATTTCACCCAGGTCCATCAAAAAATGAAGATGACGTTTTCTATCACCCAGTTTTCTATGAATTTGGTAACAATTTATGGAAGTTATGTCCAAAAAAGTGGCGAAATATTTTCATGTGAAATTTTTTTAGTCTCTTTCTGGCAGAGGAATAAAAATGTAAGTAATTGTCCGCTAGGTCTACACCGCCCATGCTTGTGTTGTATTCTACAACTACTATAGGCTTTTTAACTTTTTACATCATCTGCTTCTTTCTAAACTGTGCAATTTGTTCACCTCTTGCTACTTTTCTGTTTTTAACTTCTTCTGGGATTCCTCTCCTGTTTGATCGTATAGTTCCTACACAGTCAGTCTTACATTTCGCTAGTTTATCACTGAGATCAATACTTGAGTAATAATTATCTAAAAATAAACAGTAGTCACTTCCTAGAAGTGAATGTGGAACTTACACAGATGCACAGAAGATACCGATTCATCAGGGTAATGAGAACCATATAACGTATCTTCACCAGTTTATATACACTGGTGGAACGTGTGACTGAAATGTGGTCGAGGAAGACCAGAATCGCTTCAAGGAATGTCAACAAAAGAATCTTCAAAATCACACATATTTACATCTAATTTTTTTTTGCCATGTCTAAATGATAAGAACAAATAATAATTTTAATTAGAAATTATTAGAGTTTAATTACTTTTTGTGTATACTAATTTCACAATTTACGTATAACTAAACTATACATGCAATACGTGGAGCACCGAACAACAGTGTTTTAAAAGCGAACAGCGATTTAAAACGTGAAACCAGTTCAAACATGTGTTAGACCGTATTCTATATTAGCCAAAAATAGGATATACGTGGCAAAAATCGTCTTGCCTATTGAATATCACTTTAATTTCTAAGATGCGAATATATCCGGCATACCCACTTCACAGCGACTTTCGTGATGACGATTATATACGACAGTGGTGTCCACTAATTTTTGATCAAGATCGACTTTTTATATAAATGTCTTGCCAAGATCGACCGAAGGGTTTAAAGTAACCTTCCTTTTTTTTGCTCTGAGGCCCAGATATACATATTTCAGATTCATGATTTTCTTGGCGATCGACGTTATGACCACCACTGATTTAGAGCTTATAAATAAAAAATTGTAATAATTGAGTTCAATCTTTTTATGGATCTAGTCTTTATGGTCCATTACTAAGGTTTTGTGTATAAAAAATATTTCCCCATCGCTTTTAGTTTATGAGTTATGATTGAGTTCATTTTCGAAAATCAACAATTTAGATGTTTAATCGATTTAGAGCTTATAAATAAAAAATGGTAATAATTGGGTTCAATCTTGTTACGGATTTAGTCTTTATGGCCCATTACTAAGGTTTTATGTATAAAAAGGTTTTCTCCATCGCTTTTAGTTTTTGAGTTATAATTGAGTTAATTTTCGAAAATCAACAATTTTGATGTTTAATCGATTTAGAGCTTATAAATAAAAAATGGTAATAATTGGGTTCAATCTTGTTATAGATTTAGTTTTTATGGCCCATTACTAAGGTTTTATGTATAAAAAGTTTTTCCCCATCGCTTTTAGTTTTTGAGTTATAATTGAATTAATTTTCGAAAATCAACAATTTTGATGTTTAATCGATTTAGAGATTATAAATAAAAAATGGTAATAATTGGGTTCAATCTTTTTATGGATCTAGTCTTTATGGTCCATTACTAAGGTTTTATGTATAAAAAGTATTTCCCCATCGCTTTTATTTTATGAGTTATGATTGAGTTAATTTTCGAAAATCAACAATTTTGATGTTTAATCGATTTAGAGCTTATAAATAAAAAATGGTAATAATTACCATATAATTAATAAAATGGGTTCAATCTTGTTATGGATCTAGTCTTTATCGCCCATTACTAAGGTTTTATGTATAAAAAGTTTTTCTCCATCGCTTTTAGTTTTTGAGTTATGATTCAGTTAATTTTCGAAAATCAACAATTTTGATGTTTAATCGATTTAGAGCTTATAAATAAAAAATGGTAATAATTGGGTTCAATCTTGTTATGGATCTAGTCTTTATCGCCCATTACTAAGGTTTTATGTATAAAAAGTATTTCCCCATCGCTTTTAGTTTTTGAGTTATAATTGAGTTAATTTTCGAAAATCAACAATTTTGATGTTTAATCGATTTAGAGCTTATAAATAAAAAATGGTAATAATTGGGTTCAATCTTTTTATGGATCTAGTCTTTATGGTCCATTACTAAGGTTTTATGTATAAAAAGTATTTCCCCATCGCTTTTATTTTATGAGTTATGATTGAGTTAATTTTCAAAAATCAACAATTTTGATGTTTAATCGATTTAGAGCTTATAAATAAAAAATGGTAACAATTACCATATAATTCATAAAATGGGTTCAATCTTGTTATGGATCTAGTCTTTATCGCCCATTACTAAGGTTTTATGTATAAAAAGTTTTTCTCCATCGCTTTTAGTTTTTGAGTTATGATTCAGTTAATTTTCGAAAATCAACAATTTTGATGTTTAATCGATTTAGAGCTTATAAATAAAAAATGGTAATAATTGGGTTCAATCTTGTTATGGATCTAGTCTTTATCGCCCATTACTAAGGTTTTATGTATAAAAAGTTTTTCTCCATTGCTTTTAGTTTTTGAGTTATGATTCAGTTAATTTTCGAAAATCAACAATTTTGATGTTTAATCGATTTAGAGGTTATAAATAAAAAATGGTAATAATTGGGTTCAATCTTGTTATGGATTTAGTCTTATGTAAATGTCTTGTCAAGATCGAAAAACTGCTTTGCGATCGCGATCGACGTTATGAACACCACTAATATAGGACATAAGCGCTTGAGAGGTTAAAAAGTGGTGGATGCGCCGGTTTAAATAAATCTTAATAAAATAAGAACTATAAATGAAAAAGTTTTAAGTCGATTTTAGCGACCACTTAAAAGATTAAATCTAGAAGAGACTGAGGAAGCAAAAATAATTCCTAAAGCTCCCAAGAAATACCCTATAAAAACAACTTAATTCATTTAGATCCCTTATTTTCTTGCAAAAAATAAACTTGTTGAGTATTTCGTTTCTGTTCCACACTTCGTTTTGTTTAACCCTAAAGTAGAAAAGACATCGAAGCGAAAACAAAAACTCTTTACTTAGTCTTATTAGAAAAAAAGGCACCTTTTAATTATTTCGTTCCCGTGAAAGCGCGCGTTTGTGTAAGAAGAAACCGGGCGAAGAGGAACAAACAAAGTAAGAAATTGGACGAGGGCTTCCCTCGGAGCCGGAACCCCGCTATTTCATCTCGTCGGTCGTCATTTTTCGTCCCTTCTTGTTCACGTTGTCGAAGGGCGTGTGGAAAATGTCGTTAAACGGACGTCGTGTCGCGTCAACTACTGAAATATCACGTTCGTTCGCTTTTAATCTGGCGATCTGCCATTTATTTAATAAACCCCCGACAGTACGCAGGTGTGCATAATGCATGAGATCGAATGATTTAGAGGGCGCCCCAATTAGCTACACACGGAAAATCGAATAAAACGTTTATGCCGCGGTTAATTATGTTTGCGGTCGGATTACTTCGCGGTTTCGAACGCTTTTTCGAATAATCGCTGAAATAGTGGTGACTGTGTGTGTGTTTTGACACGTATCAACGCGCTCGACAAATTGCTAGTAATCACGTTAGCTTTTTTTTAAATCTAATTATTACGAGGAATTAAATAAAGTTGCTCTTAACACATTTTCCCTACACTATCCTTTTTTTGAATTTTTTTTTTAGTTGCATTTGAATAATGAAATTTCACGTTGAACATGAATTCTGGGGTCTTTAGTTCTGGAAGGTTTAGTTCGCGATAAGTATTAGTAGACATCGTCGCCCAACGCAGTGGTAGCCGAGTTCCAATTAGTAAATCCACCCCACGATGCGGCGTCATCATCGATCGTTTCGAACCGATTCGAAACGAACTCGATCCCGTCATAATTCAAATTACCTACCTCCCAGTCAGTCCTGCGACTGTCGTTTTTTGAAGAAGAAGACGAGGGAAACGGCTGATAGTCGAGTCACGTCGAGTGTTCAGAGTCTATGAGCCGGTGCCGATTGATTTCGCGAACTACGGAGGGTTAACACGCCGGCGAACAAATCCCATCAATTTCCACAACCTCTTTTAGAATCATCCGCGGAATTTTCCTCCTCTTTTATCTCCTTTTGTTCTCGTTAATTTTCAATCTGACGAAAAAGAGTTAAATTATATTATTTGTATGGTAAGGTTTTATTGAATTTTTGCAAATATTACTTAAATTAAATCAGTGAGTTAAGATTAACCCATTTAGTCCCACGATGCTTTACATTTAAAAAAATTGATTTTTTATAATTTTCCTTAAGATAAGATGGAATGAAAAGTATAAAAATGTTCACAGTTGTTTGAAAAAAAAATTGTTTTTGAGATATGAGATGGTGCAAAAATGAGGTCCGTACAGCTATACCCCGTTTTCAAGATATCAGTATTTTGATACTACTATAATTATGTACTAATTTTGTACTACATTCAAAATTTTTGTACTAATCGTAGCTGAACGTCCATATACAACCCCCCTATCAAGATATCAGCATTTTGATAGTGCCATAATTTTGTACTATATATATACTAATTTTCTGCTACATTAAAAATTTTTGTGCCAATCATCTAGTACTGTTTTTTATATATATCAAAGTGGGGGGCCCTTTTAAGATATCAGTATTTTGATAGTGCCATAATTTTGTGCTATTTATGTACTAATTTTGTACTACATTAAAATTTTTGGTACTAATCATTTAGTATTTATTTTATATATGTAATACATACAGGTGTCTCACTTAACTGGTTCGTTAGAACTTTTTTAGGTTCCACTATTCGTACAGTTTTAAAATTTTTGTAGCATGGGTTGTTTATTTGGAACTTTCGATCTAAAATATTTTCAAGATGGCTGTCACTTCCGGTCTAACGGAAGTAGACTTAAAATTCGTTATTTGAAATGAAATGCTATAGTTTTTATTACACCTTTTAATTGTACGTAAAAAATATGTTGACTTTCATAAAAGTTATTGTTACCTAGCGTTTTTCGTTTTCGAGTTATTTTGATTTTAAGTTTTTTTTGTAAATTTCACCATGCTCTTTAAAACCCCATATCCTAGCCAGCGTTCATTCAAAAAGCTCTAAATTGGCACGATTACTTTTCGGATGCTGTCAAATAGATTGTCATTTGTCATCTGGTCAAAGATTAAATTACCGTTTCTCCATATTCAATGGTGAGAAAGTCGAAAATTTTAAATGGAACGTACTATATTTTATTAGTCTACCCGAAAGGAAATTTAATTCTCTAGAAATTATCTATAAACATTCCGAAAAGCCATGACATTTTGACAGTTTTTCGTTTAATTTATTTCTATTATTTGTACTATTAACTACGATTGATAATTTTTTAGTTTACTATCTTTTATTTACCAAAAATTACAAACAGAAGATTAAATAAATGAAAGAACGAAAACAAAAAACTGATGACAAAAATTAGATTTGGATAAAAAATATGAATTTGTAATATAAATTAAAATTTTTATTAAATTTAATTTGGATATGCAATAAAATACGATAAAATATTTATTACATTTATTTTGTTTCTTTTGGTCTCGATATATCCACAATTAAGAAAATCTTTATCAATTTTTCGGAATTTTTTCTTTGTGATGGGCGTTAGGTTTGTTAGACATCTGTCATTAAGTGTTCGACACGACTTGTTCAAAAGTTTATTACTTTAGCCATTAATACAATATGAATTTTAAATATCGGCGTTGGAATAATTTGCCATGATGTTCAATGACTTACACCCGCCGTCAAATGTAACTAATGACAACAATAATACAAATATGGACCAAAGACTGTCAAAATTCCACGACTTTCTTAATAAAAAAATCTGCATGCCGTACATGTTTTGATAAATTTAACAATATGACGGAAACTACAATAAATAGGTATAGGATTGCTTATAGATTACTTGTAGAGAATTAAATTTCCTTTCTGATGTTCTAACAAAATAAAGGGCGTTCCATTTAAAATTTTTCTATTTTCTCGCCATTGAATGTGGAGAAACAGTAATTCAATTTTTGACCAGCCTGTATAAGATACTCTGATAAAACAAATGACAATCTATTTGACAATATCTGAAGAGTAATCGTGCCAATCTAGAGCTCTTTTGAATGAACGTTGGCTGAGATATGGGGTTTTAAAGAGCATGGTGAAGTTTGCCAAGAAGAACTAAAAATCAAAATAACTCGAAAACGAAAAACGCTAGGTATTAATAACTTTTATGAAAGTCAACATTTTTTATAACGTAAAATTAAAAGGTGTTATAAAAACTATAGCATTCCAATTAAGTTAACGAAGTTTAAGTCTACTTCCGGTAAACCGGAAGTGACAGCCATTTCGAAAATATTTTAGATCGAAAGTTCCGAATAAAGAACCCATGCTACCAACATTTTAAAACTGTACGAATAGGGGAACCTAAAAAAGATCTAACGAACCAGTTACGTGAGACACCTGTATGTACTACATATATAAAATAAATACTACACCCCCCACTTTCATATACATAAAAAATATACTAAATGATTAGTACAAAAATTTTTGATGTAGTACAAAATTAGTACATAAATAGCACTAAATGATGACACCATCAAAATGTTGATATCTTAAAAGGGGGGTGTAACTGAACGTCCAGCTACACCCCCCACTTTGATATATATAAAAAAAGTACTAGAAGATTAGCACAAAAATTTTTAATGTAGCAGAAAATTAGCATATAAATAGTACAAAATTATGGCACTATCAAAATGCTGATATCTTGAAAGGGGGGTTGTATATGGAGGGGGGTGTAACTGGACGTTCAGCTACACCCCCACTTTGACATATATAAAAAAAATACTAAATGATTAGTACAAAATTTTCAAAGTAGTATCAAAATGCTGATATCTTGAAAGGGGGGTGTAGCTGTACAGACCTGAAAAATGCACCACTTGTAAGACAAATGAACAACAACACACAAAAATTTTGATTATCATTTATTAACCAAGTAATAAATTAGCCGTAAATAAATAATAATACTAATACAACAAAATACCAATAAATACCATCCCAATGGGATGAACGGTATAATCATTTATTGTGATACTTCGCAAAGCACTTTTCATGTATATGAACGCTAAACTTACTACACATATATTGACACACTATGTCCATAAACGACTATTTCTAGGGAATTCACCGAATAAATGCGTCTAAACTGGTTTCTGATAATACGATAGATAATATAATCCTTATATCTCATCAATCATCCTAATGGTGTGTTTTGCACCGTTAATGTTTCAAGACGTATTTTCAGAATTCATATTTTTATTTTGCGTTTCAAGATATACAGCGTGTCCCGTATCTTCCGCATCAGAGCATTATACGGTTGTAGAATACATTATTCTGAAGCGATCTTTCTAATAAAATTTTTTCGAAATGTTTATAATAACCGCACGGGAACTGTTTAACGACGACCAATAACGGACAACTTTGATTCATCGAAAAAGTTTATTTCTCTTTCCATGACGAATTTATTGGTGAGTACACGTGGGAAACGAGTTATCATCGGCGTAGCGGACCGGCCGAGGGTGGCACCGATTACCTGAGTCTGATTTGCGATCTGCTGATTGGACGAAAAACAGTTCCTTTAAACAGTTCCCGTGCGGTTATTATAAACATTTCGAAAAAATTTTATTAGAAAGATCGCTTCAGAATAATGTATCCTACAACCGTATAATGCTCTGATGCGGAAGATACGGGACACGCTGTATACAGTGCTAGCGTAAAGTAACCCCCCCCTGTTTAACTTCCAAACAAATTGAGATATCTTTAATAAGAAAATTTCATTTCTTATATTGACTTTTTTTCTTTATAAATATTTTTTGATAAAATATCGTCTGTGAAATTCTAATGCCTTGTAACCCACAAAAAATCCAAAATTGTATTATTATATTTTTATGAAATCTACAGAATTATACATAGTACTAGTAACACCTAGTAATCCACAAATACGCATTTACTTAGATAAAAGGGATTTCTTTCATCACGTATCCCAAATGCACCTCAACAAGAAAACAATAATACCTCGTACACCACAATGAAAATTTGAATACCTCTTAAGCAACATTTGGTATAAGTCAAACTGTGGTATACAAGGTATTTATTTAAAAAATAATCGATTTGAAATACTGTAAATAGTATTTTTTTAAAAATACATTGTTTTTTATGTTTTTTTTTTAATTGAATCAATAAAAAATGAATAAATATTGTTTACAAAAACAATTTTGGTAATTTGATTTAAAAATAATTAAAAAGTAGGCATTGTTAAAATAAAGTAATGTTGTAGTAGGCTGTGTCCGCTATAACTAATGTTATTGTTTTATTAAAATAATTGATGTTGGTGTGGATTTCTGTGTCAAAAGTGTGTTTAAACTAGTACTTGATATCTATAAATTTACTGAGTGATGGAAATAGTTTCGGTAAGTATATTAAATTATTATGTATAATAACGAAGTCTATTATATTTAACAAAAAATATTTGCACTTATTTATTTTGCATTACTATGCTAACATTGTTTGCGTTTTAATTAATTTGAATGTAATTACGAATTTGAAGTTAGAGGAGCTGAAGGATATAAGCCATCTGCAACCTGTTGAAAATATTATAATTGAGGATTTAAGAGATGTTTAAATGTTGGAGCTAGATGCACGAAAAGACGAAGAATATGTTAACAATGATTTTAATGACGATGACTACGAACCTAAAAAGGAAAATGGTACATCAGATAGCGACGAAGAGCAAGGAAATAATGCTGAAAAAGATGAAAAAACAAAACAGGATGAGACATTAACAGAAAATGATATCAATCATGGCAATATACCGGAAGGAAGGAAAAGAAGTATTACTGCTCAACCTGATAAATGGGCAAAAAATTCTGCAAAAAGGAGCCGAATGGAAGGAAAAGCGTACATGGGGTACAGCAGAACTAAAGAAGGTAAAGTAAAACAGAATGTCCCAAAAGAAGCAAGAAAAATGGGTTCTTCTTGCAAATCAAAAGAGTGTCTTAGAGTAAAATCCAGGAATTGTTCAGAAATTAATGACGTTGAGCGCAATGCCATATTTACTAAATTCTGGAATGAAATGAATTGGGATCAACGAAAAGTGTTTGTAATCAATCACATAGAAAAAACTGTCACAAAAAGAACGTATACTAAAAGCTTTGAGAGTAGGCGAAAATATTCCTTAAAATATTTTCTCACAATAAATATGAACAAAGTGCAAGTTTGTAAAAAAATGTTTCTTCAAACACTTGCTATAGGTGAATATTCCGTTCATGATTGGGTCCAAAAGGAATGTTACGGTATGACTTCTAGCTTCGATTTGACCTACAAATCAAACAAACGAACCACTAAAAGAATTTTTTGATTGTTTACCAAAGTTGCCTTCACATTATGGACGTTCAAATTCAAGTAAATTGTATTTAGAAACGGTAATCCGGAGCCTAAATCAATTATTTAAGTTATACGAAATTAAGTGCAAAGAAGAAAACAAAGTAACCCTGTCGAGAACAATTTTTAGCAAAATGTTTTATTCTATGAAGTTGTCAATTCACCCCATTAAAAAGGATAAATGTGATTTGTGCACAAAACATGAAGTTGGTCAATTATCAGACAAAGAATGGAATACGCACAGACGTAAAAAAGAAAGGGCTCGTGAAGAAAAAAAGAGAGATAAGGAAGAAGCAAAAATGAACAAAAAAGGTCGGGTTTTAACAATGGATTTACAAGCTATAAAAGTGTATCCGTATGTCCAAGCCAGCACAATATTTTTTAAGTTAAAACTGTGTTGCCACAATTTTACAGTTTATAATGTAGTAACGCATGAGGCAAAGTGTTTTTGGTTTAGTGAAACTGAAGCAGATATGACTGCATCGACTTTTGCTTCTTGCATTATGGAATACCTAACAACACACAGTCAGAATGAATCTGGACCAATTATAATTTACAGTGATGGATATACTTACCAAAATAGAAATAATATTATAGCAAATGCATTATTAAACTATTCTGTAAATAATAACATAGAAATTATTCAAAAATTTCTCGAAGTTGGACACACACAAATGGAATGCGACTCAGTTCACAACTGCATCGAAAGGAAATTAAAAGGACGAGACATTCATTTACCTAGTGATTATCTACGAATAACAAAGGAAGCAAGAATGAAGCCCTTTCCATATGAAGTGCAATATTTTAATTTTAAAGATTACTCAATCAAGAAATATCAAAGATATGCATCTATTAGACCTGGAAAGGTAAAAATTAGTAATACTATGAAACATTCTTTATAACTGCCTGTCATTTTCCCTTTAAGGTCACAAATGATCCTGTGGTCACCGATATTAGAGCTCTCCAATATTTGCCGAATGGAAACGTTTATTACAAATTGGATTTTGATGATGAATGGCGAGAACTTCCACAACGACAAAAACCTGTTTCTCAAATGGTAGAATGGCCACAAATGTATAAAGAGGCAAAGTTCAAAAATGGCAACATTTGCAGCTGTTACAATCAGTAATACCTACTGACTGTCATAGTTTTTATGACAGCTTAAAACATGATTCAGAGTAAAATTTTTTAGAGAATTTATTGATTCGTAATAAAAGTAGTTTTTCCTAAATAGTGTTTTATTTCTGTAAAAATAATATAATATATCCTAACCCACAAATTTGACAAAAATCTAAAGCTAATCACTCGTAAGCCACTGCAAATTTTAATATACAATATTTACTAAAAAATTAAAAATCATATGTTTGTATCTAAGCCCTTGTGTAACTGACAGTTTCAAAACAAACAAACAAATACTTTCCCAGTTTAATATAAAACGTCTTTTATGTCTACTGAAAAAAAATGTTTTTAGGGTTACAAGGTATTAGAACTTCACAGACGATATGATTAATTCATAAATTTAATATACTTCCACCCAACTTTTATTTCATTTCTAAAAAAAATATGTAATTGAATTTGCAATTTTAAATCCGTCTTAGCTCGAGCGAAAACCGACCGTTAACCTACCGTCCACTATTTACCTGGCCGATTGCATTTCGACAGGTAGTCGACGAAGATACGTTGGTTTTTCCGGCAAAATTCCGCATTTTGTGTAATTTTTATGCGAAAAACTAATAAACCGATATGTGATTGTGAGGTACCGTTGGATTCGTATTGTTTTCATCTTTCGGAAGATACCATAATATACTGGGTGTTCCATTTAAAAAAACAAAGTTGATCTATTTTCCGGAAAAACTAAAAGTGATGGCAAAATTTTCCATAAGAAAATATTTGTGCTGATAAAATATAGAAACTGACGTTTTTTTGTTCATATTGATATCTCAATTTGTTCGGAAGTTAAACAGGGGGGGTTACTTTACGCTAGCACTGTATGAGGAAAATCTGCACTAAAAATTAGTAAATGTCAAAATTTTAAAGAATTTTATGCACTAAAAATAGTTTTATTTCTATTGTATATTTTGAACAGAAATGTTCAATAGAAAAGAATTGATGCAAGCTAGTACCTTGAAATCTGGTAATGTATGGCTGTAAAATAATTTTAAAAACGCTAGTGCGTGTACACACCAGTGGGACTAAATAGGTTAATACAAAGAACAATGAAGAATTTCAAAAATTCGTTTAGGTCACATTTATGGAAGTTAAGAAATAAATCTTACACCAAATTAAAACTTAAATCTTCGTTTTTCACGAAATACAAAAGTTGTGTGTTTTAAAAAAAATTTTTAAATAAATGTTAAACTGCTGGTTCCGGCCCCACAAACGCTTTAGCGCTGCCCTCTCGTGCTAGCTCATCTACCAGCAACCCCAGAGTGATCCGGGACCCAGATCAGAGAAACTGTGTTATCACAACTCAGTGTGTTTAATGTTCTCTTACAATCATTAACCAGAGCCGACCCCGTTTTCACGGTTTGTAGCGCCTGGAGAGCGGCTTGACTGTCTGAGAAAAGTCATACTGTCATGTTCTTCACCCCTCACTCAAGAAGGATTTTAACACCCATGTCAATAGAAAATACTTCCGCCTGGAATACAGTACAGTACGTACTCAGGCTGTAAGCTTGCTTAATTCGAGGTGTCTGGCAGTATACTCCTGCTCCGACTGCACCCAATCATCCCACCACTCGCTCCATCTCTTACATAAATTAGCACGAAACTTGATTTAAGAATCAAGATTGCAGCAAAGACTTTCCCGAGCAGAAAGATTACGGTCTTTCTACTAATTATATGGAAATTAAAAAAATCGTATCTCAGAAACCAAGATTATGGCTATGAGATATCATAACGAAATAATAACCGTTTGAAAGAGAATTTAGTCTAATTTTAGTACACATTAAATAATTTGTTAATTTTTGTAAATTTTTTTATGATTCTATAAACCTAACCCTGTTTTTTGTATTAATCGGATATGTTTCAAATAGACGGAAATTAAAAAAATCTTATCTCAAAAACCAAGTGAGATATCAAAATGCAATAAAAAGCTTTTGAAAAAGAATTTAATCTAATTTTAGTACACATTAGATAATTTATTAATTTTTATAAATTTTGTTATTATGATTTTTTGAATCAAACCCTGCTTTAGCGTTAATCGGGTATGAATTCAATTATACGGAAATTAAAAATCGTATCTTAGAAACCAAGTGAGATATCAAAATGCAATAAAAAGCATTTAAAAGAGAATTTAATCTAATTTTAGTACACATTAAATAATTTGTTAATTATTAGTAAATTTGGTTGTTATGATTTTTTGAACCCAACCCTGTTTTTTGTGTTAATCAGATATGTTTCAAATAGTCGGAAATTAAAAAAATCGTATCTCAGAAGCCAAGTGAGATATCAAAATGCAATAAAAAGCATTTGAAAGAGAATTAAATCTAATTTTAGTACACATTAAATAATTTGTTAATTTTTATAAATTTTGTTATTATGATTTTTTGAATCAAACCCTGCTTTAGCGTTAATCGGGTATGAATTCAATTATACGGAAATTAAAAATCGTATCTTAGAAACCAAGTGAGATATTAAAATGCAATAAAAAGCATTTAAAAGAGAATTTAATCTAATTTTTGTACACATTAAATAATTTGTTAATTTTTAGTAAATTTGGTTGTTATGATTTTTTGAACCCAACCCTGTTTTTTGTGTTAATCAGATATGTTTCAAATAGTCGGAAATTAAAAAAATCGTATCTCAGAAGCCAAGTGAGATATCAAAATGCAATAAAAAGCATTTGAAAGAGAATTTAATCTAATTTTAGTACACATTAAATAATTTGTTAATTTTTGTAAATTTGGTTGTTATGATTTTTTGAACCAAACCCTGTTTTTTGTATTAATCGGGTATGAATAAATATGTGAATATGAATATATATGAATAAGTCGGGTAATAATTTAAATTAATATAATAATTTCATTATTTTGTTATAGACGATGGTCGATATGGTTTAAACGATCCCGATTTTTTACTCCCAATGGAAAACATCACCGTACCGATCGGAAAAGAAGCTACTTTATCTTGTATGGTGAATAATTTAGGCCGATATAAGGTAAAATTCCTTTGTTTGCATACAAATATTTTTTTCCCTTTTTCCATAATAAAAAAGGGGAGAAAAGGTAAAATGTATTTTATTTTATTCCTTTATATTTTACTTATTTATAGGTAGCTTGGGTTCGATCCGAAGACCAAACCGTGCTCAGTCTACAAACAAAAGTCGTCACCCACAACGCTCGAGTTAGTATTAGCCACGATAACATGCAAACGTGGCAACTCAAGATCAAACATGTCAAAGAATCCGACCGGGGATGTTACATGTGTCAAATCAACACGAATAACATTAAGATACAACAAGGATGTTTGGACGTTTATGGTGAGTGAACATCATTAATTTTCTAAAATGAATTGTCATATGTACACGGTACATCTGAAAAATATATTACAAAGGGTCGCAATTGTGATGATGTAGATGGGACCATTTCGTTCGTACAAAGACCCTTTTCAGCTTTCTAAAAGCTGCCCTCGGTTCCAAGAGAATAATTGCTATGCACACTACGTCGCGTTTCACGTAAAGTGTCATTAGTGGGGAGTTATGAATAATTGCCTTGTTGACTTAAAGAAGAGGAACCAACATGTTTCAACAAACAATAATTCTTTCTAAACTAATTTAGATCGAAGCCTTCACTAAATTCTTTTCTAAAGAAAACAAAAACTTGTGTTTTTCCATCCTATCTGGAAAGTAGCTTACTGTAAGTTTGAACTTAACTTCACCCCTTTCTCCTCAATTCCTGAACGCGTCAGACTCCGACAAATCCATCGGACGTGAACGTAATCGTCGAGCCGGAAGTTGATCATTGAATCCTCTCCGATCGTTTGCGCGCGTTTTGATCTATGGCTCGCGTAGAGAGTTGGAGTTATTAAATTATCGAATCGGAAGTGAGAGAGGTTCCCATACCGCAAGTGAAATATGGGCGTAGATTCGATTTGCTACCAACTAAAACTGACTCTTTGCACGGAAATTTTCAGATTAATCCCGGCGGGATTGTATTTTCGTTAGGGAAAAGAAAACGGACGTTGGATATTCAATGCTTCTCTGGGCTTGGTGGATAACAAACAACTTGATTAAAATTCCAAGGGTGAATTTTGCCTGTAGCACTTTGTTTTCGTCTACTGGGAGAGGAGATGTAGGATTTCAACTAAGATCCAACCGAGTCCACGTCAAGAAACGACCTTGAGAAATCCTCAAGACTTATGGGACTAAACATTTCAACACCATTTAGGTTAACTAAAACGAGTTTCTGAAATTCTGTTATTGATTGTTGGCAAAAGTAAAACATTGTATGTTAACTAATACTGTTTGTATCAGGAAATTAATATATGGTTACAAAGTTCAGTGTATCGAGTGCACAATTTCCCAGAGTAGTTTACGTTGCTATCTTATCTATCTGCTGTCCTGGTCTGGACGCGTTAATCCTGCTAATCAAGCGGCGTTACCGCCGCAACAATTGACGTCTAAACGCTGAGTTTATGGATACCGAGTGGAATGTCAACCGAGAGTTAGCTCAAACTGTACAAATCAAACAGTTTGAATTTCGCGACAATTCTCCATTCGGTTTATTCCCCGAAACACTGTAATGTCAATCTTTATTTAGAAAAGTTTATGGGCCATTATTGGAATTGGATATTGCGTCGATTATGATTGATTCTATAAAATTGAAAACTTTGTTTTAATTCTTTTTCAATTTCAAATCAAGTTTTTTATCGATAATTTAATACCGAATGTCAAAAACATGGAAATGTGGTATGAAGTAGATAAAATCTGAAACATCATCCACTTCCTTTTTGTACCATAAACATCATAATTCATTCATTTTGTGGATCCTTGTTATCAATATGTATAAATATGAAAAAGTCATGTATGTTTTTATGCTTTTATTGATAAATAATTTAAAACTCTGCCTGACGCGTTTCGGCGATCTACGCCATCTTCGGAGGCTCTACAAAATTAAACATAAAGGTACAGAAATCATTTTGTGCTGTTACAATTGTAAATATTACTAATGTGAGTAGAATTTTTGAAATTAACATTAAGATTAACAAACTGAATATAAATTAAATGAAACAAAGTGTAACAAACTTAAATATTATTAAAAAACATGTGTCTAACTTACTTCGTCCTTTTTGGTTATGTCAACATATAATTATTCATAATAAGTCACTCTATCTATGTGCGGTACAATCAATATGCTTACTGTAGTAATCGTTTTAAATATCAACAAATGATGGTTTGGATTAATAATTTTATCATTAATTATTTAGTCTTACTCGAGAGCGAACAAATTTGGGAAGAGGCGTGCTTGGTGTTCGTTAGTGGTCTTGCGCAGTATTAACTATATGGTACGCATGCGTGTTGAGGGTGTTCAAACTCTTAAGTTTAAATATGAATTTTGAAGAAGTTGTCATTAACATTCCATAAACAAATGAACTATAGAGGAAAAAGGGGGGAAAAGGAGAAATAAAGGTGGGAGGAGGGGAAAGGGGGGGTTAGGTAGGATACGGGGAGAGTAGCCGTTGGGATCCCACGAAGTGTGGAGACTCCACACGGACAAGATGAAGAAACCCTCGGCATCATGGGGGTTTTTTGAAAGGGTATTTGAGGAAGGTGTAAAGTGGTATCTTGTTCAATTGTGTCTGATCATTCAAACATATTATGTCTGGCTTAGTCTTTCTTAATCTATCTATTTCATACTGTTCATGAAGTTCCAACTTTGTTCCTTTGTTTAATTGAATTATTAGTTCTGCATCCTCTAGTTGGTTAAAAGCATGGTTATTTTCTTTCAAATGTCTACCAAAATTCGATTTAAGTTTCCTTTCACCATCTCTTATTCCTGTTTGTGCTATGTGCTCCTTGATGCGTTGTTCTAGTGTTCTCCCTGTTTGACCTATGTAGGAAGCATTACAGTCATTACATTTTAATTTATATACTCCACTTTTTTGTAATTTGTTTGTCTTATCTTTTGCGTTAAATAGCATATGTTTTGTGGTATTGCTATTTCTGAAGGAAATCTGTGTTATATTTATTAAAGATTCGTTTAGTGTTGTATGAAACAGGGCCGCAAAATTTTATAGATCTGTATATTTTCTCATGCCTATTATTATTTCTATTTAACGATTGCATTGGGGTTGTATTCATGCGCTGTAAATATGCTCTAATCGCCGAAGCTTTATGGTTGAGATGGTGAAAGGAATCGTATGGTATGATAACATCTGTCTGTGTGGGGGTTTTCTGTAGATAGTGAATTCAATGTGATTATTTGTTTTGTGTAATGTCAAATCTAGAAAATTTAATTGATTGTCTTTTTCCATTTCCATCGTAAATTTGATGTTATGATGAAGTTCGTTCAAGTAATTGAGAAAATTCATTATTTCATGTCTATCATTGCCATTCCAAACTACTATTATATCGTCTACGTATCTTTGATTTAGTTAATCTTTCCAACGAAATAAATATTGAGATTGCAGGCGTCGATTATCAGGCGGTACAACTCTTAACTGTCTATAGATCACCGCTCGGCGATTTTCAGATGTTTCTAAGCAAAATGAACGATACGCTGTCAAAGCTTTCATACACACGCATTATTATAATTACTGGTGACTTTAATGTACGCTTTGAGCTAGATAGTAGAGAGGCTCAGAGTTTGTGCAACCTGTGCGAATCTTATGGTCGGCACAAATGTGTTAATGATTGTACCCGTGAAACTTCATGTCTAGACAACATATTTACCAACCTTGATCCAACTCTGTTTTTGGTCAATGTTATCGATCCGTCAATTTCAGATCACCTAGCCGTTTCCTTTCAAGGTGACTGGTTGGGTAGTTCTCCAGTAATAAACAACCGTATCATTTGTAGACCCATCACAGACGAGGGTCTCTTCCATTTTTATAACCTTCTCGAGTCAACTGATTTTAGCTTTGTCAGTGACGCTAATTTACATGTAATCGACAAATTTTCATTAGTTATTGACGTGATTGTAGATTCTTTTCATCTCTGCTTCAGGGAGAAATTTAGAGTAGTTGACCATCTTAAGGATAATAGACCGAAAATATCCTGGTTCAACAACGAAATTAAGTCTGCTAGGAATGTACTTCACTTGCTGGTCGATATCAACAGACAACGGTAGTGTCGAGTGCTCAGGTCAGGTACTATAAAGACTTTTACCGGAAACTTATTACTGACTCTAAGAGCCAACAGTCAACACATTGAAAACTCAGGAAACAAACAGCGTGCTATTTGGGAAGTTATTCGGAACACCAATCCTTCAATTTGTAAACGTTCGTCCGACAAACTCACGGCCTCAGACCTAAACGCGTACTTTGTTAATGTGGCTGAAAGTGTTCTTAATGATATTAACCTTCCTACACTAAACAATCATAATGTCTCTTCGGGTCCGTTGGTCAATGATCATAATAATAAACTTTTCGAATTTAAACCGATATCTTATAACGAACTACGTGACATAATTTCAAAATTAAAAAATTCGACGTCCAGGGATGTGCATCAATTAAACAGTAGGTTAATAAAAACAGTCTCAAATATAATTGTTTATCCATTATGTAAACTAATAAACCAGTGCTTATTGAACTCGATTTTTCCGGACTGCCTGAAAGTGGCAAAGGTTATTCCTATCCACAAAAAAGGCCCGCTACACGACCCCTGCAATTACAGACCAATATCCATTCTGCCAATTTTCGGGAAAATCTTTGAAATAATTTTAAACAATCAACTGGCAACTCACCTCAATTCTAATAGCCTATTGTTTTCCGGACAGTTTGGCTTTAGAAGAAATAGGTCGACATCGGACGCCATCCGCACTTTGGTACAATTTGTTCAGAATGGCTTCGAAGCCAATAATTATTCGGGAGCTGCTTTTTATGATTTAACAAAGGCGTTCGACTGCGTCTCTCATGACTTACTAATTCGTAAATTTAGTGCCTTCAATATGAACATCAGCAGCATAAATCTTCTCGAATCTTATTTGACGAACAGATCGCAGTATGTTTCCCTTGACGGTCTAGAGTCCGGCCGTCTTCCACTTAGGTTTGGTGTACCTCAGGGCTCAGTATTGGGGCCACTCCTGTTTTTGATATTTATCTACGACCTACCCAGTAACATTCCCCATGATTCCGACCTCATCCTTTTTGCTGATGATACAACCGTAATGGTCTCCTCAACAGATGCCGATGCTTTGCATCACCGCATATCTGAGTCACAAGCCTGCATCTCAAATTGGATTCAGGTCAACAGACTAAGCATGAATAGAGAAAAAACACAAACTTTAACGGTCGTGTTCGGAGCCGGTCAAGTTCCTGGGGGTCTATCTTGACTCTGGTTTGACCTGGAAGGCCCACATTGACCAATTGACGAAAAAACTGAATACCATTGTATTCGTCATTCGGAGACTGAGAGACCTTGTCCCGTTCAATGTTGTGATGAACACATACTACGGCTATTTCTTCAGCCACGTATCGTACGCGTTAATTTGTTGGGGTCACTTCGCCCATGCGGATCGTGTTTTTGGTGTGCAGCGAAGATGTGTTAGAGTTATGGCCGATCTAGGTTTTCGGGACTGTTGTAGAGCCAATTTCATTGATTATAAGATACTAACTTTCCCTTCGCTTTATATTCTCCATTGTCTCTTATATATCAAGGGTAATATCTCCAAATTTAAAACTCTTAATAGTTATCATAATTACCACACAAGGGCAGGTGATACCTTAATTACGGACTATTCTCGTACGGCAAGGGCCAGGGATGGCGTCAATTATTTTGGCATAAAATTCTACAATGTCCTTCCGAAACACATAAAATTGGTAGAGAGTAATAATTTCAAACACAAAATAAAAAATTATTTAGTGGCGAAGGCCTTTTATACTGTTGAGGAGTTTTTGACCAATGATTTTGATGACTTGCTATGACCAGTGTGTCGCCTCCCAGAAGCCTTTTTCTCTCTTTTTTGTTTGTTCTTTTGCTTACCTGTTGTTACTGATTACTACGTTTAGTGTACTTACTATTATTGAAAATTGCATTTTTGCGTTTATTGTATTCTTTTCTTTTATGACCTGTGAAAATCACTTTGATGCTATCACCAATAAAGTATTATTATTATTATTATTATTATTTTCCAAAATAAGATGTTTTTATTTTTGTTATTGTTTTTATGTAGAATAGTGTTTTCCAGGGAATTGAGGAAGATATCAGATAGTAAACTACTAAGTGGAGAACCCATTGGAAGCCCGTCTTTGTATTTGTAAAACTTTTGGTTAAATTGGCAAAAATTCATTTCTGTGCTCAGCTTCAATAGTTGGTATATATTGTTTGTGTCAATTTGGTCGATTTTCGTCATAAGTAGGTTTTTGGTTATTAACAAAGTCTCTTCTATAGGAATGTTGGTGTAAAGGTTGGTAATATCAAAGGATATAAGAGTGTAAATGTCGGGTAGTGAAATTGTTTGTAATGTCTGGATTAGTTCGTCTCTATTTTTTATGGTATGTTCCGGAACAAATTGTATTTCATTTCTGAAAAAATTTATGAGAAATTTGTTAATTCTGTAAGTGCTACAATTTATTGATGAAATAATTGGTCTAATGGGGCAATTCTCTTTATGTAATTTTATCATATTGATTGTACCGCACATGGATAGAGTGACTTATATTATATGTTGACATAACCAAAAAGGACGAAGTAAGTTAGACACATGTTTTTTAATAATATTTAAGTTTGTTACACTTTGTTTCATTTAATTTATATTCAGTTTGTTAATCTTAATGTTAATTTCAAAAATTCTACTCACATTAGTAATATTTACAATTGTAACAGCACAAAATGATTTCTGTACCTTTATGTTTAATTTTGTAGAGCCTCCGAAGATGGCGTAGATCGCCGAAACGCGTCAGGCAGAGTTTTAAATTATTTATCAATAAAAGCATAAAAACATACATGACTTTTTCATATCATAATTCAGTTCTGGAAGAGTTAACAAATTTTGTGTCATAAATAATTTCTTCATTTCCATAAATCTTGTCCTTATGATTTTTTTAAATTCATTTTAGTTCGATTAAAAAAATTGTATCTCAAAATCCAATTGAGATATCGTAATAATGTAAGATTTTAAAACAAATTTAAATATCACTAGAAGCCAAAAATGGACTGCATTATGCATCACTTGACTAAGCGACAAATAATGTTGAGAAAAACGGGATTTCCGTTTTCATCTTTAGTTCTATTCATCTCTCTAACTATTGAAAATTGTTTGGTGCCTGTCCATTTTGATCACAGAACACTGATGACAGCTATCACAAGCACAGAAGCCGCTTGGTAAGTCGTGGCATAAATTTAATCACTAAAACAAGAGACAAAATGATGACGACTCGTATACAAATTTTTGAAGAAAATAATCTAGAGTTTGATTTTGTACTTTTAAACTGGTTTTTATTTTATATAGAATTTTAGTCTAACCAGTTTCGGCAATTGGTCATCTTCAGAGACTCTACGAATAGATTAACATCTGTCATCTTATCCATTTTACAAACAAGTTTCTTAATATTTCTTTTTGTTTTGTTAAAAAAGATCACGTATCAAAATCGAAATCAGATTATTAGTTACTAATTTACAAAATTAAAGTTTAAAAAGTTGTAAAATGAAATTAAGGACGAAGTGTTACAAGTTTACAGGTTAAAATTTAAGAACGTTCTTTTTTTCAAAAGAAATATTAAGAAACTTGGGAAAAATTCAAGAATCATTATGTAGCTTAAAAATCGACGATTTTTTTTAATCAATGTGAAATGACAAAAAAAACACGTTAAAAATAAAAAGAATATGCGGAAAAATGACTAACACTAGATTAATTTCAGTTATAAAACTTCTATTGTATGATAACTAACTTCAGATTTAAAATGTCAACCTCAATTTTGACATATTTGTAATCTTCATTAAAAATCCTTTAAAATGAGTCCAAACATGCCAATATTACTCGAGATATAAGCAACTTCTGGATTGAAATGTCAATGTCATTTTGACATATTCTGAATTTTTATAAAATGTCTTAAAGTTTGTCACAAAAACAAAAAAAAATTAAGGTTGGTATTAATATTTAAAAATTATATAGCTATCTTCATTGTTACTAACTTAGGGTTTAATGTTTTTTTATTCTAACTTTTTTGTTTTTTGAGATAAATGCATCAAGTTTGGAGTCACTTTAAAGGTTAGTTTATGAAGATTACGAATATAATAATAAAATTAACATTGACAACTGAAAGTTTTTTCACGACTAAACCCGAATGTTTCTAGTTCTCGTTATAGTTTTAGTTCAATACAAATATACAACATAGTAATCTTTTATACTAACTAGCGCTACCTACCACTGCCACTAGAATTAACACTAGACCGAGAACTAGAAATATTCGGATTTAGTCCCACGTCTCTCAAGAGGGCTAAACCCGCATGATTCTAGTTGTATGTCTTGTGTTAGTTCTAGTGATAGTGCTAGTGTAAAACTAGAACTAACACAGTGGGAAACAGAAACAGAAGTAAACCTTCCTGTAGACTGACGGAATCTGGGACTGCCAGGACAATGTAGAATCCATCATCACCCCCAAGTTTTTAACTGTTTGAGGGAATTGTATGATGTTACCATCAAGTGTCAGATGGGTATTATTGATGCAGTAAAATTTTGTTAGCAAAGGTCTTGATCCGAAAGCATTAGCTCGAGTCTTTGTTATATTCAAACTCAAGCCATGGGATCTAGACCAGTCTAGAACACTAGCAAGGTCCCTATTAAGCCGCATCACCGCTACTGGAAGTTCATCCACAGCTGCAGATGTATAAATTTGGAGGTCGTCTGCATATAGGTGAAAGTTGTGCTTAATTATCTTAGTAATGCAATTTAAGAAGACGGAAAAGAGAAGTGGACCCAAAACACTGCCCTGATGCACACCGCAACGGCTTGTAAATACAGACGACGAAGATGGTACACACAAGGAACGATTAGAAACGTATGATTGAAACCAAGCGACATAGCTTGGCGAAAAACCTACAGAAGATAGAATTGCCACCAACAAGCTATGATCAACAGAATCAAATGCCTTGCTAAAGTCAAGCAAAAACAATAAGGTCAAACGCCGGTCATCACAACCACGTCTACTATCATCAGTAATTTTGATGAGCGCCGATGTTGTGCTATGATCTGGCTGGAATGACCTGACCATGAGAAAATATGCTGTCTGGACAGGACGTTATAATAATGTCCAACATCGTATGTGTATCAAAATATACAACAATTTAACGCCGAATAACAGTTGAAACTAGAACTAACACTAGACCTAAAACTAGAAAGTTTCGGGTTTAGCCGTTTTAGTGTAATAAAAATATGTAACATAGTAATATCTTATGCTAACTAGCGCTACCTACCATTGCCGTTTGTAAAATTGATAAGATGAGAGATGTTAATCTATTTGTAGAGTCTCTGAAGATTGCCAAGGGCTGAAACTAAGTAGACTTAAATTCTATGTAAAATAAAAGACAAACTTTTAATTTTATACTAACATCTAGAAAACGACACTGGTCCGAAATTGTAAGTTCATCTATTTTTTCTATTGTAGAATTTTTTTGTGTATCTGAGTCGGTTCTTAGACGTATGATGCAAATCGGACCATTAAACTTTATCCTTTAACACAAATAGTATTTTAGGTCTTTCGGTATCTGCATTTTTTCTAAGATAAGTTACATCTTTACCTACCAGACAGAATGAAAATCTCTAGAAACGATAAAATGTCACTTAGTCAAGTGATGTATGGACCGTTTATTTTGAAAGTGGTGTAAGTCCATTTACTCTTGTTTCGAGAAAATTAAAGGTTAACATATGTGTTAATTAAAAAATTTAGTCAAGTTATATCAAGTCTGGCAATATTTCTACTGTTTTATCAATATATAATTTGGTTATATAAATTTTTTTAAGCGTATTTTACTAAACTGATGTATACTTAAAAAATGGACTTACACCACTTTCAAAATTAGACAATTGTAAAAATCGTTTAATTTCAATTTTGAAAAATCAAATATCACTTAAAATATACTTCATATTGATCCAATTCTGTTTACAAATAATGACACGACATAAAATAGAAGTAGTATTTTTAATTTTATACGCTAATTACATTGTTAAAAATACAAGATATTGATAATACATGTATTTACTTATGCTCTGCATGTGGCAGTGTTTCGAAATATGCATAATGTACCGGTGGTATATAAAGTAATAACTGCTTGATGTGTTTATATTTTTCATAAGTGATAGGCTTGGCATCTTGGTACAAAGGCGCCAGGGCGATTTTTTCAAATTTTAGCGGTCTTCCAGGACGTGCAGGTAATAAATTTATAGTTTTAAATTCTTCGTCCTTCATCGAAGTTTGTCACTTTTGAGAAACCTTATCCAACATATTTGCAACCAATTTACCTGTTCTCCATTAGTGTTTTTTTATCAGTTTTTTAATCGCATTTTTAAGATTTTCTATTGAAACGAAATTTTCTCGTTTCATTTCATGTAAAATGAATTTATCATGTTTTCTACATTGTGTTATTACATCATAATAATCATGTGGTGTGTAAATAAAATTCTTTTTTCGCAATGCCATTTCTATGATGCCAAAATCTGCATCGTTCGGAAGGTATGAATGATTATGTATGAATCAATTATGTCAATGTTATTTTCCAACGACTGGATAACCTTCAACCGTATCAATGCCATTTGTAAATTTCGATTTTGCCCAGTACACATGTCACTCTAAGCAATAACATGGCACTAGGTCGTTACATACAGCAACAAGCTACTTCTTGCGATCCCCTGGAAGCAATAGTTTCGTCCCACACATACATATTAACTTTATTGTCGTGGAAATTGTGAAAACCTTCGTTTAAAACATACATATTTCGCTTATAATATGAGATTGAGACAGATAATTTCGGGTAAGGTAAGGCTTTTTGTAAGTCAAAAGAGAAGGCAAAGTATTTATCAGGATTTTTTGATGCCAGAATTTTATCTTCTTGTAATGCTTTTCTTGCTAATTCAGCATCTTGCAAGTGAACATCATGTCTTTGTACAAGAATTGTTTTTTCTTCGTCATCAGCTGTTGTCTTAATTTCCATGTTTAAGAAATCGCATTTCGCACAGGTATCTTTACGTGGCAAATTGAAGTGTAACTTGAAATCTCGTTTAAACATTTTCCTGTATGCCCATTGATTAACTGAACTCAAGTTATTTTCCTTGCATTTTTCTAAGCATAAATTATATATTTTTCTTATGTTTAATTCAGGATTTAAAAACATCCGTTCTGGATTTTGGAATCGACTATAGTAGTGACTTTTAAATGCTGGAATGCTTGTTATGTGTTCTTTCCTTGCCATTTTTCCACGCATGTCTTTTGGAATATTGTCATGCGCTTTTAGGACACGATCAATTCGTCCAGTAGATATTTGGAAAGTCTCAATGAAAAATTTCTTACATACTAAAATGTTTCTACCAGTAGTGACCAGGTAAAATTTATAAGCGTAGTGCCCGAATTATTTGTAGGCCCTCTTCTATTGACAATTTCACGTTGAATATTACAATAGAGAAATACATTTTGCTTATTAAAATCACCTATATTTCAGAACTTATCAAAAATTTCTATACGTTGTGTTTCATTAATATGTTCTATACATTTCTTCGAATAATTACAATTTTTAAATTCAAGTTTTTTTGCTAGAATGAGTTCTGCAAAATCTAAGTTCTCAGTAACAATATCTTCATCTTATGTAGATTCTACCATTTGTTCTTACCTATATCACTATCTAATGTTAATCTGAAGTTATCCATTTTAGGAAAAAAATACAATAAGTAACCTAAACTACTAACTCTTAATATGACACATAATATAAATCAAATGCAAAAAAATAACAGGCTATTGATCGACAACCATCAACTAAGCCACTTACCTCTGTCAATTGGACTTACACCACTTTCATAATCGATGATTATGATACTTCGTTTACCGACCAATTTTAAATTTTACAAAACAGGGGAATTTTTTAAGAAATTAAACACGGACTAGTTATACACATTTTCAAAAATGGACTTACACCACGTTCAAAACAAACAGTCCGTATAACGCGGTCCAAATAATTTCTTGTTTTGCTTTGTTTTACTTATTTAGGAGATTGTTAATGAAGATATTTCATATTGATGATCAAATCCGACGTTGACGATTAATAATTGATTAATGATTCAAATGCATTAACATCAGTACTAAGCGTCATATTCTATTAACATTTCATTTATTGATAGATCAATCAAATTGAAACTAAATATTAAAATAAAATATGCGATATATATTTTAATACTTTTGAGATCTAATTTTGTTGATTTAAATCGGTACGACGTAAAATCCTCTAAAAAATTTGTTTATCTCATTGATTTATATCCACAGGAATTTTTTTTATTCTACCGAATCTGTTTTTATTTCGTATGGCTGAATCTGGCCCGTCAGATTAATTTATGCGTAGTCGCCAGAGCCCCTGGTGTTTTGTTTCAGGTTTTTCAGGTAATTGAATTTGTCACTAAACGGACAATGCAGTTAAATTGCGGGTCCGGGGATGTTCTATATCGTTCAACATAAAACGGCACCAACAACGCAAACGCACCCCGCCAATCGGATTTTTTTTTGCCGCATTGGATGCGTGCAATGCGGCTCTCGGCGACGAGTAAAATTAAAATTACCCCGGGAAAAGGGGGATTTTTATTAAACACCGATTGCTTGTTAAGTACACGCTCTGATGGTCGAACGATCGAAATCACCTTGTTGAGAATTTTTTCATTAACCGAACAAAACCAGTGTATTATGGATTAATAATTAAAATAGTGTGTACAATCCAACTGAGGATGAACTAGGGTGTCCAATTCCCGGGACCAAAAATGTTTTCGGGATTCGGGACTAAATTCTAATTCCCGGTACTTGCACCAAAGGTCCCGAATTCCCGAAAATAGTCCCGAAATCAAAATACGTTTGCAACAAAATATTTAAAAAACATTTAAAAACGTACTTTGGGTTTTTTACTTTAGTGTTACTGTAGGAGTTCACCAATTGAATAAAACAAATTTATATAGAATGAGAGAAACATAAAAAAAAATCACAAAATAGTAAATTAAAAAAAAAATTATTTTTTAAAATATGCTTTGAGTGCTACAAGTGCGTTTAAAGATTTATCTCCTAATACCGAGCGTATTTTCGTTGCAAAACAACCGGCAATAGAAAACGCCCTTTCCGATTGTACACTCGTGGGCGGTATGGTTAGCAAATACTCGTAGCATAGTTGAAGAAAGTTCTTGCCTCGACAACCGCGTTTCTCGAAAAGGGCCATTTCGTCTTTGATTATTGTAATTAATGAATTTCTTGTTGATGTTCCAATTTGAGGTGGTGATATTGCTCTCGTGCTGGTGGAGTAGACATTGATTTTCAAATATCCTATTTAATTTTTCTGCTAATGACAGTTCATTACCTTGTTGATTGTTTTTAAGACAAGATAGCGGAATATCGTCTTCCTCTTGCATTGTTGGCGACGACGACGATGTGGGTGATAATCTTTGTATTAAGTTAAAAAAAAAAAGGGATATTTCCATAGTATCTGGATGATCAAAAAATAAATCATCCGATTTTTCACTTGATGTTACTGTTCTTCGTTCATTTATTCGCTGCTTTAATTCAGATTGCAAGGCTCTGCTAAATGAAGTATTAATTTTTGAAAGTTCTTGAAACATAAACCTAAAGCTGGCATCAGTCGTGTAAAGATTGGCATCATGTCTACATACCGCCAACACAGTAAGTTTAATAGTTTCGAGACACTTTACAACTCCCTGTAGAACTTCAAAGTCATGGTCAGTCAGATTCATCGGCATGGATACATCAATCATAGCCTTCTGAATACAGTCCTTTAGAAAAACAAACCGTTCTAACATTTGAGCTAAGCTGTTCCATCGTGTTTTACAATCTAAAATAAGTTTTAACTCCTTGCAATGTTTCCCTTTACATAGTTCTGCAGAACACTGTTTTTTAAAGGAGAGCGACGAAATAATTTGACAATCTTCCGTACTTCGGTTACCAGTTTGTGAATGTTCCCGTAATTATTTAAATGAAAGCATATTTGGTCATCGTCTTCAATTAACTCAAAACCACCGTCTGCATTATTGTCACTATTATAGTCGTCCTCGCTACTACTCGTGTTGCCATCAGTTTCAGTGTTTCGGTTTGATAATTTTTGTTCATTTTTAGAATAAATGACGGCAATCACTGCAAGTTGAATGCCATGAGCAAAGCATAATTGCTGCAGTGGTTGTATTAAATTTCCTACTTTCACCATTACACTGGCTCCATCTGTTGTGATCGAAACAATGTCATTTTTTAAGCTTAACTTAAATCGCTCGAGTTTTTTTTTCAATAAGATCAATATATTTTTCTGCAGGCAAAGATCCTTTGATAGGTACTAATCCTATATTCCATATTTTAAGACTTTGTCTTAATTGTCCATCCAAGTATCCGTGAATATTTATATATCGTTTGTTGGCTATGGACGTCCATTGGACAGTGTACGTCATCGGTGAAATTGTCAAATACCTTTTCGCAATACATTAAAATTCTATTTTGAATTGTTGATGTAGATGTTGGTAAATTCTGAAATCCCCTTGCCTCTAAACCTTTAAAACTCATTAAAACAGCTTATATGACAGCTTATACCTAAAAAAATTTCATCACAATGAATGAAAAGCTTTTATTTATAATACTTTCAAATTACCTGTATTTTTGTTTAATTTAGCTTTGTTAATTTATCTCAAATTATTTGACGCGCACTCAAAAACCTCCAGAGCACAGGCTAACCACCACTCACAGTGTCACACGACTATACCTATTAATTGGAGCACCGCCGGTATATAACACCGATTCTACAAATATTGGAAGTCATAATTCGTTTTAGCCGGTGATTCCCCTATCAATTTAGGTTTTTACGAACTCGGAGAACCGTTTCGTTAGATCACCCGTTAGCTAGTCGGAATCTCGAGGTCAATATTTTTAACAGGTTGTAACCTGTTAGTTGTAGTCGTTCCGATATTTAAATTTTTTTCTTAATTTCGGGACTTTTAAAATCCCGGGACTTCTTAGTGGTCCCGGACCTACATTTTTTTCAAGAAATCCCGGGACGGAACCGGGACTAAATACCGGGACTGGACACCCTAGGATGAACATAATAATTCAGTTGACTTTTTTAATACTGTTTCAGTTTCCCCAGACATAGTGGATCAGGATACAAGCGGAGATTTATCCATTGCAGAAGGAGATAATGCAACTTTATGGTGTAAAGCCACAGGTCATCCTCTACCGAAAGTAACGTGGCGTAGAGAAGATGGTCAACCCATTTTATTAAGACAACCGAATAGAGAATCTAGAAGGGGTGAGTTGCCACATTTTTTTCTATAACTTACTCAAACATATAATCTTCAAGCTTTTAAGCTTTAATTTAAGACATCAACCGTTTTAACTCCTAAAAATAATGCTGGAACGATTTTCTTAAAAATTTCTTAAATTTTCACTCTCGTTGCTATAACTCAAAGTAGCATGTTTTCTTATAATATTTGTTTCTTAAAAATTTTTAGATCTTACCCCATTTTTTATACCATACGCAAAAATAGAATATTCAAGCTTTAATATACAGTGCGTTCACAATGAAATCAACAAATTCGATAAAATTTTAGCAATTGCTTTTTGGCAAAAATGCTCAAACTGGTCAATTTTAAATTTTGATTTGTGATTTTTTTACGTATAGTACAACCAAATATCACTTTCGGTTTGGGCGAAAGTGATAGTAACTTTTTTATGTCAAATACTACATCCTATATATTTTCATGAATAGTTTTTAAGATAACGCCTTAAAAAGAAATCAGTCGGAGTAACTTTTTTATATAAATACAACAGCCTGTAGATTTTCATGGATTTGGATAGAGAATTAAATAATTTTTTCAGGAACCCCCGTCCCCCTGACTGCTGTTTATACAAGGCGCATTCAAAAAATAAACATACAAATATTCGACCAATTTTATTTAAAACGATTATATTTTTAATCACCATTAAAAAAATAATCTTTTTGACGATGATGGTATATTACATTGATAACATTAAATTATTATCCTTCAATGATTATCCTCAATCCTGATTATCACAGTATCCAATAGTTTTATAGAATCTACATTAAGTTAATTAACCTTATCTATAACCAAATATAGTTCAGTTAGATTTATGTTCAAGCTAGAATATGGAAATTTTCAAAACATCGAAATTGATAATTTTCGTTACTAAAGTTGATCATAACTCAATAACTAAAGGTGTTGGAGCAAAAAACGTTGTACATAAATTGTTTATAATGATGTAAAAATACACAATACATAACCAGATATGGCTCAATTATGATTATATTCTAGCTAGGATCTGGAAATCCACAACATATTAAAATTGATGGTTTTCATGACTAAAGTCTACCATAACTCAATAACTAAAGGTGTTGTCGCAAAAAATGTTGTACGTAAATTGTTTATAATAATGCAAGAATACACAAACCATAACCAGATATAGCACAATTATGATTATATTCTAGCTAGAACCTGGAAATCCACAACATATTAAAATTTATGATTTTCATGACTAAAGTCTATCATAACTCAACAACTAAATGTGTTGGAACAAAAAATGTACATAAATTGTTTATAATGATGCAATGATACAGAATCAATAACCAGATATAGCTCAGTTATGACTGTATTCTAGCTAGAATCTGGAAATCTACAACATATCAAAATTGATGGTTTTTGTTACTAAAGTCGATCATATCTCAATAACTAAAGGTGTTGGAGCAAAGAACGTCGTACATAAATTGTTTATAATGATATAAGAATACACAAACCGTAACCAGATATAGCTCAGTTATGATTGTATTCTAGCTTGAATCTGAAATCTACAACATATTAAAAGTTGATGGTTTTTTGTTACTAAAGTCGATCATAACTCAATAACTAAAGTCATTGGAGCAAAAAATATTGTACATAAATTGTTTATAATGATGCAAGAATACAAAATCTATAACCGGATATAGCTCAGTTATGATTGTATTCTATCTGGAATCTGGAAATCTACAACACATCAAAATTGATGGTTTTTGTTATTAAAATCGATCATAACTCAATAACTAATGGGGTTAGAACAAAAAATGTTCAACATAAATTGTTTATAATGATGCAAGAATACACAAATCATAACCATATATAACTCAATTATGATTATATTCTAGCTAGAACATAGAAAACCACAATATATTAAAATTGATGGTTTTCATAACTAAAGTCTATCATAACTCAACAACTAAATGTGTTGCAACAAAAAATGTTGTACATAAATTGTTCACAATGATGCAAGAATACACAATCCATAAACAGATATAGCTCAATTATGATTGTATTCTAGCTAGAATCTGGAAATCTACAGCATATTAAAAGTTGATGGTTTTTGTTACTAAAATCGATCATAACTCAATAACTAATGGGGTTAGAACAAAAAATGTTCAACATAAATTGTTTATAATGATGCAAGAATACACAAATCATAACCATATATAACTCAATTATGATTATATTCTAGCTAGAACATAGAAAACCACAATATATTAAAATTGATGGTTTTCATAACTAAAGTCTATCATAACTCAACAACTAAATGTGTTGCAACAAAAAATGTTGTACATAAATTGTTGACAATGATGCAAGAATACACAATCCATAACCAAATATAGCTCAATTATGATTGTATTCTAGCTAGAATCTGGAAATCTACAACATATTAAAAGTTGATGGTTTTGTCGATCATAACTCAACAACTAAAGGTGTTGGAGCAAAAAATGTTGTAAATAAATTGTTTATAATGATGCAAGAATACACAATCCATAATCAGATATAGCTCAGTTGTGATTGCATTCTAGCTAGAATTTAGAAATCTACAACATATCAAAATTGATGGTTTTTGTTACTAAAGTCGACCATAACTCAATAACTAAAGTTGTTGGAGCAAAAAATGTTATACATAAACTGTTTATAATAATGCAAAAATACACAATCAATAACCAGATATAGCTCAGTTATGATTTTATTCTAGCTAGAAGTCTATCAAAACGCAACAACTAAAGGAGTTGGAGCAAAAAATATTTTACAATCCATAACAAGATATAGCTCCATTATGGTTACGTTCTAGCTAGAAGCTGGAAATCCGCAACATGTCAAATTGGATGGTTTTGTCAAATTGACTCATTAGTAATTAATAGGTTGTATTACAATTTTTCTCTCTAGATATTTTTAAATCTTACCTCATTATTTTTCCCTATTATTCAAAAATAGAGTGTTTAAACTTTAATTTAAGATATTAGTAATTTCTTAATTCCCCAAAATATGATCGGTGTAATATTTATTTGAAAAGTGGAATTAGTTGTAAAATTTTTTTCAAGCTGTTCAACCGAGAGCAATTTGTCGGAGTACACTTACTATATTTTAAACTTTATCGGTTATTTCCTTCAAGTTGATTCTATTTACATCGATTTTAGCAATGCTTTCGAACGGGTCAATGTAACTTGACAGTTTCAAAAGCTTCCTACGTTTGATATCGATGAGTAGCAACATCGCTAGTTTCAACGTTCTTGTTGTTGAAAATATTTTCTTTCTTACTTTTGATTATGCAATATATATCATTTCTGCTTCCACAAATATTTCTCATTTTGCCTCTATATGCTTTGTCACACAGTATACATACGGGAGCTACTAATGAAATAGTATTTATGAAAACGTAACGTTCGTCGTATATCACGTCGCGTCGGCGTTTAGCGGGGTGGGAAGGCCGTCGACGTCGTCGTTCCTAGTGGAGCGTCGGGACGCCGAGAACGGCATAGCAATGTCGACAATACGCGACGCCTCCAGTTCTAGGCGGGTATGCGCGCGAACCTTGCTCGTAATTCACGTGTAAACAAAAGCCACGCGTGACAGAAGCGTTAATTGCGCTATTTCGCACGTCCTCCGAAACCCCCGGGACACCAATCAACTGGACGCTGACGCCGGTTGCTGCTGGTGTAGAATCTAAAAAAAATTTAGGTACAAATTCTAGGTAGAACTCAAAATCAACTAAAAATAACTAAATACGTTACAATTGGACCGCGTTATACATCAGTAGATTAAGCGACATTTGATCGTTTTTATAGATTTTCGTGCTGTCTGGTAGATAAAGGTGTAACTTATCTTAGAAAAAATGCAGAATAATATAAAGATCTAAAATACTATTTGTTTTAAAGAATAAAGCTAAGCGCTAATCATGTTATACGATTTTAAGTCTGATTTGCATCATACGTCTAAGAACCGACTTAGATATGATTTTTATTGCACTAAAACTAGAACTAACACTAGACCTAGAACTAGAAATATTCGGGTTTAGCCGTGCGTCTGAAGACGTACAGCTCTGTTCAGATTTAATTCGAATCGACCGCTGTTAGCTCCGACATGACGCTGGTACTGGAAGAAGACGGAGACATCTTTTGTTTCTATTCAATTCGATTTCTGAAACTAAAGGAAGAGGGTAAAGCCCAGGTGGATCACCCTTTTTTAAATGTGTTAATTTTATTTTATTTTAAATCCTTTTTGATATTTTTAAGCACAACAAATACACGATTTTTTATATGTTCCTCTAATAAATGATTTTAGAGTATTTCTATAAATAAAACGTCAGATAAAATTCATTCATGACCGGATAGCTGTAACAAAACACCCTAATTACGGAGCAATTTCAGTCATCTTCACAGACGAAAAAATCTTCTGTTCGTCGGACGTCCATAAGAAATTACTATGGCGAAGGGATGGAACCCGGTATGATGCTAATCATGTTCAACCCAACACAAGAAGTGGTCGCATTTCCTTGGGTTATTGAGGATGGATGAGCATTCATGGACGGGGAGAACTGACCGAAATTAAAGGAAGATTTAATTCGATTTAATACATTCGTGTGCTGGAGGATGTTTTGATACCACCAGTAAGAACCTGTATCCAGAAGGGATCATCACGATAGTCCAAGACAAGCCCGTGTATTCTTCAAGAATTGTTCATGATTGGTTTGACGATCATAATGAGGTTAGGCGAATACCCTAGCCAGCGTGGTCACCGGATCTAAACCCATTCGAAAATCTATGGGCTTTGGTGGAAAAACAGTTCAATAAAAATGCCAACTTTCCTTTTCGCAACGTGGATAATCTGCGCCGCAACATAAAACCGTCAATTTTGATGTGTTGTGAATTTCCAGGATCTAGCTAAAACATAATCATAACTGAGCTATATCTGGTCATGTATTGTGTATTTTTACATCATTATAAACAATTTATGATCAACATTTTTTGCTCCAACACCTTTAGTTATTAAGTTATGATCGACTATAGTAACGAATTCCATCAATTTTGATATGTCGTGGATTTCCAGGTTCTAGCTAGAATATAATCATAACTGAGCTATATCTGGTTATTGAGTGTGTATTTTTGCATTATTATAAACAATTTATGTACAACATTTTTTGCTCCAACACTTTTAGTTATTGAGTTATGATCGACTTTAGTCATGAAAACCATCAATTTTTATATGTTGTGGATTTCCAGATCCTAGCTAGAATATAATCATAATTGAGCTATATCTGGCTATGGATTGTGTATTCTTGCATCATTATAAACAATTTATGTTCAACATTTTTTTGCTCCAACACCTTTAGTTATTGAATTATGATCGACTTTAGTAACGAAAACCATCAATTTTGATATGTTGTGGATTTCCAGGTTCTAGCTAGAATATAATCATAACTGAGCTATATCTGGTTATTGATTGTGTATTTTTGCATTATTATAAACAATGTATGTACAACATTTTTTTCTCCAACACCTTTAGTTATTGAGTTATGATAGACTTTAGTAACAAAAACCATCAATTTTGATAGAACTCAAAAATAACTAAATAAGTTACAATTGGACCGCGTTATACATCACTTGACTAAGCGGCATTTTATCGCTTATACCGAAAAACTTAAAATACTATTTTTTTTAAAGGATAAAGCTAAGCGCCAATCACATTATACGATTTTAAGTCCGATTTGCATCATACGTTTAAGAACCGAATTAGATACGATTTTTATTGCACTAAAACTAGAACTAACACTAGACCCAGAACTAGAAATATTCAGGTTTAGTCGTGCGTCTGAAGACGTACATCCTAATACATCCTATTAATTTGGGTACCGTTTAACGTCAACCATTTTGACCTTATTTTGAGGAACCAATTTGAGAAAACCATCAATTTTGATATGTTGTGGATTTCCAGGTTCTAGCTAGAATATAATCATAATGGAGCTATATCTGGTTATGAATTGTGTATTCTTACATCATTATCAACAATTTATGTTCAATATTTCTTGCTCCAACACCTTCAGTTATTGAGTTATGATCGACTTTTGTGACGAAAACCATCAATTTTGATATGTTGTGGATTTCCAGGTTCTAGCTAGAATAAAATCATAACTGAGCTATATCTGGTTATGAATCGTGTATTCTTGCATCATTATAAACAATTTATGTTGAATATTTTTTGCTTCAACACCTTCAGTTTTTGAGTTATGATCGACTTTTGTAATGAAAACCGTCAATTTTGATGTGTTGTGGATTTCCAGGATGTAGCTAAAACATAATCATAACTGAGCTATATCTGGTCATAGATTGTGTATTTTTACGCCATTATAAACAATTTATGTTCAACATTTCTTGCTCCAACACCTTTAGTTATTGAGTTATGATCGACTATAGTAACAAAAACCATCAACTTTTAATATGTTGTGGATTTCCAGATCCTAGCTAGAATGTAATCATAATTGAGCTATATCTGGCTATGGTTTGTGTATTCTTGCATCATTATAAATAATTTATGTTCAACATTTTTTGCTCCTACACCTTTAGTTATTGAATTATGATCGACTTTAGTAACGAAAACCATTAATTTTGATGTGTTGTGGATTTCCAGGTTCTAGCTAGAATACAATCATAATTGAGTTATATCTGGTTATGGATTGTGTATTCTTGCATCATTATAAACAATTTATGTTCAACATTTTTTTGCTACAACACCTTCAGTTAATGAGTTATGATCGACTTTAGTAACGGAAACCATCAATTTTGATATGTTGTGGATTTCTAGGTTCTAGCTAGAATACAATCATAACTGAGCTATATCTGGTCATGGATTGTGTATTTTTACAACATTATCAACAATTTACGTTCAATATTTTTTCCTTCAACACCGTCAGTTTTTGAGTTATGATCGACTTTTGTAATGAAAACCGTCAATTTTGATGTGTTGTGGATTTCCAGGATGTAGCTAAAACATAATCATAACTGAGCTATATCTGCTCATAGATTGTGTATTTTTACGCCATTATAAACAATTTATGTTCAACATTTTCTGCTCCAACACCTTTACTTATTGAGTTATGATCGACTTTAGTAACGAAAACCGTCAATTTTGATATCTTGTAGATTTTCAGATTCTAGCTAAAATATAATCATAACTGAGGTATATCTCGTCATGGATTGTGTATTTTTACATCATTATCAACAATTTATGTTTAATATTTTTTGCTCCAACACCTTCAGTTATTGAGTTATGATCGACTATTGTGACGAAAACCGTCAATTTTGATGTGTTGTGAATTTAAAGGGTCTAGCTAAAACATAATCATAACTGAGCTATACCTGGTCATGGTTCGTGTATTCTTGCATCATTATAAACAATTCATTTACAACATTTTTTGCTCCAACACCTTTAGTTATTGAGTTATGATAGACTTTAGTCATGAAAACCATCAATTTGAATATGTTGTGGATTTCCAGATCCTAGCTAGAATATAATCATAATTGAGCTATATCTGGCTATGGTTTGTGTATTCTTGCATCACTATAAACAATTTAGGTACAAAATTTTTTGTTCTAACCCCATTAGTTATTAGGTTATGAGCGATTTTGGTTACGAAAACCATCAATTTTGATATCTTATGGATTTCCAGGTTCTAGCTAGAATACAATCATAACTGAGCTATATCTGGTTATTGATTGTCTATGTTTGCATTACTATAAACAATTCATATACAACATTTTTTGCTCCAACACCTTTAGTTATTGAGTTATGATAGACTTTAGTCATGAAAACCATCAATTTTAATATGTTGTGGATTTCCAGATCCTAGCTAGAATGTAATCATAATTGAGCTATATCTGGCTATGGTTTGTGTATTCTTGCATCATTATAAATAATTTATGTTCAACATTTTTTGCTCCTACACCTTTAGTTATTGAATTATGATCGACTTTAGTAACGAAAACCATCAATTTTGATATGTTGTGGATTTCCAGCTTCTAGCTAGAATATAATCATACTGAGCTATATCTGGTTATTGAGTGTGTATTTTTGCAGTATTACAAACAATTTATGTATGTACAACATTTTTTGTTTTTTAACGTGTTTTTGGGTCATTTCACATTGATTAAAAAAATCGTCGATTTAAAAGCCACGTTAAGCGTAAGAGCGTTCTTAAATTTTAACTTGTAACACTTCGTCCTTAATGTCATTTTACAACTTTTTAAACTTTAATTTTGTAAAGTAGTAACTAATAATCTGATTTCGACTTTGATATGTGATCTTTTTTAACAAAACAAAAAGAAATATTAAGAAACTTGTTTGTAAAATGGATAAGATGAGAGATGTTAATCTATTTGTAGAGTCTCTGAAGATGTCCAAGGGCCGAAACTGGTTAGATTTAAATTCTATATAAAATACAAACCAGTTTAAAAGTAAAAAATCAAACTCTAGATTATTTTCTTCAAAAATTTTTCCACGAATCGTCATCATTTTGTCTCTAGTTGTAGTGATTAAATTTATGTTACGACTTACAGAAACACCCTGTATAATCGTAAAACATACCAAGCGGCTTCTGTGATAGCTGTCATCAAAATCCCATTTTTCTCAACATTATTGATTTATCGCTTAGTCAAGTGATGCATAACGCGGTCCAATTGTGTTTTAGTTATGTTTTAACCCTATTTAATCTTGTATGATGGATTAATTTCAAACTTATTCCATGTTCATCTAATCAATAATTTTAATTAAATCTTCTGTTAGCTAATTCGTTAGTGTAGTTGGTTTAGCTACTAGTTAAATTATGCTATACGAAGTTATTCCTAGGTCAAACTTTACATATTCTAGTTTAATATTAACTCATATCATTAAGTTGTTTTATAAAAGTTAAATTAGGTCATTTTGACGTAACCCAATTATTTCTTCTTTATTAATACAACTCTTTTTTTGTCATTTCAGTAGATACCTTCTCTGGTAATACATTAAACTTTTGGCGTTTGGATAGAAAACAAATGGGTGCCTACCTGTGCATAGCGAGCAACGAGGTTCCACCGGCAGTTAGCAAAAGAATCTCCCTCTCCGTGAACTGTAAGTCCCCTCAGTTATAGGGAGCTTTGTCCCCTCATCGTACCTTTCTCTTATCCTGCCACCAAGCGTGTGTGCTCGAAGAGTCCGCTCCTATAACTTCCCCAAGATAACAGAGTGAGTGAGAGAGAAAGAAACACCCACCCACTGGCAATAATTATAGAACAACTTCGGGCAGTAGCCGTAACTTACCTGTGTTCTCTTCGTTCCCTCGCGTTTTCGCAGTTGCACCGACGATCAGAGTTCCGAACCAGCTGCTAGGGACGCCGTTGAACACGGACGTTCAGTTGGAGTGTTACGTGGAGGCGTACCCAAATACCATCAACTACTGGATCAGGAATAGGGGCGAGATGCTGTTGAACGGGTAAGAAGATGGTGGATGAGTCGTTTTAGTTGAAAGAAATTCGCCTTTGGGGCATCTTTTTATGTTAGAAAGTCGTTCGTCTCTGAGTCGTTCGTCTCCACCGGCTTAATTCCGTGGAGATTTTCGTTCGGAGGAGGTGTTAAGGAGATGAACGACGGCGCCGTTTTTAACGATTTTTGGAAACCCTCCTTTGTCTTTAGTAATGGCGATAAGTCACGCCCCAAGGATTTTTTTTTCTTACACTCAACGAAAAATTATTCATTTTTGATAAGGTTTTATTAATTTCAAAAAATACCGAAATTTACTTCAAGATTTCGTAATGAGATAAGGATCAATATTTGTGATTGAACGTGTATGTTTTTTAATTATTACACCAGTAAGGTTTTGTTTCAATTAAGGCTGATTTGTTACCAGCTCTAGCTACCGCATCGATCTTCTCACTACCACTTACGCCAGCGTAACCAGGTAGGATTAAGGACAACTTGCAACCAACATCCAGAACCGAAATCACTTTGACGGCAATCAGTTTATTTGCTCCACTCTCACTGACGTTTTTGAGCGTTCAGTATTATTACAGTATTATTAGTATTATATTCAATTTATATGTGGACACATATCTGCCGACTTCAGAGAACTTTTTCTAGCAACTCAAGTTTGCCATTCAGGGAGCAAAGTTTCTGACTGTTGTTCTGCAAAAAAATCCCAACCTAGAAACATACATATGTAAAATTCATCAAATTTTCATATTTTTTTCAATATTGACACATCTGAGTGCAAGATAGCAATAATGTTAAGAATAAAATTTGTTATAACTTTTGTTCTTAAAGCTTTTTTATAACATGCGCCGTTTCCTAAGTGTATTCAATTTTCTTATATTCGTGTTTTTCTCAATATTGACGCATCTGAGAGCAAAAATAAAGTAGAGCAATATTGTTAAGAATAAAATTTGCTACAACTATTGTTGTACAAGTTTTTTATAATATGCTCCGTTTCCCAAATGTTACCATTAACAACTTGAAAAAGCAACAAATCATCTAGTTTTCACATTTTACTATTTTTCTGGATGTTGAAGCATCTAAAAGCAAAAGTGTAAGAGAGCAATATTGTTAACAATATTCGTTTGCTACAACTATTGTTGTACAAGTTTTTTATAATATGCTCCGTTTCCCAAATGTTACCATTAACAACTTGAAAAAGCAACAAATCATCTAGTTTTCACATTTTACTATTTTTCTGGATGTTGAAGCATCTAAAAGCAAAAGTGCAAGAGAGCAATATTGTTAACAATAACATTTGCTACAAATTTTCTTTGAAAGGTTTTTCTGTAATATGCACCGTTTTCCGAATGTTACCATTAACATCTTGAAAAAGCAACAAATTCATCCAGTTTTCATATTTTCCTATTTTTCTGGATGTTGAAGCATCCAAAAGCAAAAGTGCAAGAGAGCAGTAGTGTTAACAATAACATTTGCAATAATTATTGTTCCAAAAGTTTTTTTGTAATATACTCCGTTTCCCGAATGTTACCATTAACAACTTGAAAAAGCAACAAATTCATCCAGTTTTGATATTTTCGTATTTTTCTCGATATTTACGCATCTGAGTGCAAAAGTAAGGCAGAGCAATATTGTTAACAATAACATTTTCAATAACTATTAATCCAAAAGTTTTTTATAATATGCCCCGTTTCCCAAATGTTACCACTAACAATTTTAAAAAGTAACAAATTCATCCAGTTTTCATATTTTCCTACTTTTCTGGATGTTGAAACATCTAAAAGCAAATGTGCAAAAGAGCAATATTGTTAACAATAACATTTACAATAACTATTGTTCTGAAAGTTCTTTTGTAACATGCTACGTTTCCTGAATGTTACCATTAACAACTTGAAAAAGCAACAAATTCATCCAGTTTTCAAATTTTGGTATTTTTCTCGATATTTACGCATCTGAGAGCAAAAATGCAAGAGAGCAATATTGTTAACAATAACACTTGCAATAACTATTGTTCCAAAAGTTTTTTTATAATACGCTCCGTTTCTCGAATGTTACCATTATCAACTTGAAAAATCAACAAATACATCCAGTTTTCATATGTTCCTATTTTTCTGGATGTTGAAATATCTAAAAGCAAAAGTGCAAGAGAGCAATATTGTTAACAATAACATTTGCAATAACTATTGTTCTGAAAGTTCTTTTGTAACATGCTCCGTTTCCTGAATGTTACCATTAACAACTTGAAAAAGCAACAAATTCATCCAGTTTTCAAATGTTGGTATTTTTCTCGATATTTACGCATCTCAGAGCAAAAATGCAAGAGAGCAATATTGTTAACAATAACAATAGTTCCAAAAGTTTTTCTATAATATGCCCCGTTTCCCGAATGTTACCATTAACAGTTTGAAAAAGCAACAAATTCATCCAGTTTTGATGTTTTCGTATTTTTTTCGATATTTACGCATCTGAGAGCAAAAGTAAAGGAGAGCAATATTGTTTACAGTAACATTTGTAATAACTATTGTTGCAAAAGTTTTTTGTAACATGCCCCGTTTCCCGAATGTTACCATTAAGAACTTGAAAAAGCAACAAATTCATCCAGTTTTCATATTTTCTTACTTTTCTGAATGTTGAAACATCTAAAAGCAAAAATGCAAGACAGCAATATTGTTAACAATAACATTTGCAATAACTATTGTTCCAAACATTTTTTTATAATATGCTCCGTTTCCCGAATGTTATCATTAACAACTTGAAAAAGCAACAAATACATCCAGTTTTCGTATGTTCCTATTTTTCTGGATGTTGATGCATCTAAAAGCAAAAGGGCAAGAGAGCAATATTGTTAACAATAACATTTGCAATAACTCTTGTTCCAAAAGTTTTTTTGTAATATACTCCGTTTCCCGAATGTTACCATTAACAACTTAAAACAGCAACAAAGTCATCCAGTTTTGATATTTTCATATTTTTTTCGATATTTACGCATCTGACAGCAAAAGTAATGGAGAGCAATATTGTTAACAATAACATTTGTAATAACTATTGTTCCAAAAGTTTTTTGTAACATGCTCCGTTTCCCGAATGTTACCATTAACAACTTGAAAAAGCAACAAATTCATCCAGTTTTCATATTTTCCTACTTTTCTGGATGTTGAAACATCTAAAAGCAAACGTACAAGAGAGCAATATTGTTAACAATAACATTTGCAATAACTATTGTTCTGAAAGTTCTTTTATAACATGCTTCGTTTCCTGAATGTTACCATTAACAACTTGAAAAAGTAACAAATTCATCCAGTTTTCAAATTTTGATATTTTTCTCGATCTTTACGCATCTGAGAGCAAAAATGCAAGAGAGCAATATTGTTAACAATAACATTTGCAATAACTGTTGTTCCAAATGTTCTTTTATAACATACTCCGTTTTCCGAATGTTACCATTAACAACTTTAAAAAGCAACAAATTCAAACAGTTTTCATATTTTGGTATTTCTTTCGATAGTTACGCATCTGAAAGCAAAACTAAAGGAGAGCAATATTGTTAACAATAACACTTGCAATAACTATTGTTCCAAAAGTTTTTTTATAATACGCTCCGTTTCCCGAATGTTACCATTAACAACTTGAAAAAGCAACAAATTCATCCAGTTTTCAAATTTTGGTATTCTTCTCGATATTTACGCATCTGAGAGCAAAAGTGAAGGAGAGCAATATTGTTTACAGTAACATTTGCAATAACTATTGTTCCAAAAGTTTTTTGTAACATGCCCCGTTTCCCGAATGTTACCATTAAGAACTTGAAAAAGCAACAAATTCATCCAGTTTTCATATTTTCTTACTTTTCTGAATGTTGAAGCATCTAAAAGCAAAAATGCAAGAGAGCAATATTGTTAACAATAACATTTGCAATAACTATTCTTCCAAAAGATTTTTTATAATATACTTCGTTTCCCGAATGTTACCATTAACAACTTGAAAAAGCAACAAATATATCCAGTTTTCATATGTTTCTATTTTTCTCGATATTTACGCATCTGAGAGCAAAAGTAAAGAAGAGCAATATTGTTAACAATAACATTTGCAATAACTATTGTTACAAAAGTTTTTTTGTGTTATGCTCCATTTCCAGAATGTTACCATTAACAACTTGAAAAAGCAACAAATTCATCCAGTTTTCACATTTTCCTACTTTTCTGGATGTTGAAACGTCTAAAAGCAAAAGTGCAAGAGAGCAATATTGTTAACAATAACATTTGCAATAATTATTGTTTCAATAGTTTTTTTGTAACATGCTCCGTTTTCCGAATGTTACTATTAACAACTTGAAAAAGCAATAAATTCATTTAATTTTCATATTTTCCTATTTTTCTAGATGTTGAAGCATCTAAAAGCAAAAGTGCAAGAGAGCAATATTGTTAACAATAACATTTGCGATAACTATTGTTCCAAAAGTTTTTTTGTAATATGCTTTGTTTCCCGAATGTTACCATTAACAACTTGAAAAAACAATGAACTCATAAAATTTCACATTGTGGTATTTTTCTCGATATTTACGCATCTGAGAGCAAAAGTGAAGGAGACCAATATTGTTAAGAATAAAATTTGCTACAACTATTGTTCTAAACGTTTTTTTTGTAATATGCTCTGTAAAGCGCTGGTTACAGTGTAAATCTAATCATGTACTTCACACTTCAGAGATTTCATAGATGAATTGTAGGAGTTTCAGTATATGCTTCTTTAAGCTCGTTTAGAATCTTACATTAGGTTTGTTCGGAGAAGCAGTTGCTGACCGATTCGAAACTTGTTTTAAATGCGCATGCGTGATTTGGTATTGGTTGGAAATCGTTCCAAATTGGATGCTCTACGAACAGTTATTTTTAGATCAAACTGTTTGATCGCTGGGCTACCTGACGGAGAATCCGAATAACTTCGTTGTTTTTAGTTTTTGGTTAGGAAGTTAGGTTACATTACATTATTACATTAGATTATTGTGTAATTTGCAGCTCTGGCAAGAAATTATTCTGACGGTTTGTTTTCAGTTGGAAATCAGTCAGCCAAGTACTACGAACGTATTACGCGATTATAAAAATCACAAATTTGTCTACTGCGAACACTTAAAACCTAATACGCATGCGTAATAGTAAGCAATCAATCAGGAATCGTTCTCCGAACAAACCTATTAAGAATATTAAAAAGATGTGTTTGGGCGAAAAAAAAGTTATCCGGCTCCTCCGCCATTATATTAATAATTGTTATAAAAAAATCTTACCAAATAAAAAAGTTTTCTTTACAACTAATTTTTATCTTTCATTCTTTAATTTAGCAATAAATATGAAATTCGTGAAGAAAAACAAGATTACCGAGTATTTATGTGGTTATTAATAAAATTTTTTTCGGAAGAGGATATAGGAACTTATAATTGCATTTCGACGAATTCGTTGGGAAAAGCGGAAGGGACGTTACGATTATACGGTGAGTTTTTTAAGCTTTTTTAACTTTTTTAACTTTTTCATTTAAAGTTTAGTGGGTATGTTTCGCGGTTGGATTGGATTTCCGTAATTAATATCTACTTGTTACATTTCGAAACTAGTACCGGAACAAAGCGGTACATCGAAACGAAATTTCGTCCCGGTCGGTTTAACAATGGGCTGATTAATATCGGTGAATATCGGGCAAAATATTATTTGTTATGTTGTAAGGTTGATTTGGAACGTACATTTTAATGTAACCGAATATAGCATTCAAATTCGATTAATTTATTTTGAAACGAAAATTTATTCAGGGTTAAAATTTTTTGGGGTAAAGTGTTAATTTTATCGGGGACAAGAACAATAACATCAAATGAAATTGTAAATTTTAATTGTTATAACCCCCGGAACTTTTGACCTGCGAGAGTGTCTCGTTAAAAGTTCTAATGGTCGACCAACTTCGGTTGTGTAATTTCTTTTTTTTATCTCTAACAGAGAACAGATTGCTATTGTACCCCAACTTTTCCTAAATTTCCTATGGGAAATGAACTTATTTCACTCAAAAAACTCCATTTGTTTATCTACACAGGATTAAAAAAAATAATAATGATAAATATGATTTGCTAATTACGTTAAAAGGTTGGTTAAGAGAAAATTTTTAAACTTAACTAAACTTTTAGCTTCTCTCGGCCCCTTCTCGTGCCCAACCCCGGTTTTAATTATCCCATCGTAAAAAAGTTGGTGAGAACCCTATATCGACAAGCTCAACAAGTCGAAAACAGCCGATTGCGGCACAACCTTTGATGTACTTCTCCTCCCATTTTCCTTTTACAACATTTTCTTTTTTAGCCCTTTTACCAAACCTTCAAAAACTTTCTCCTGGATAACTCCTTACGACGTTCGAAGGGATGATTGGAAGCGAATTAAAGTGGCCTTGATTGATGCTGCGGGAAGTTTCCACTAACGATGTTAAAGTTTCTTTGCAGCACGAATTGAGAGACTTTTTGTAATGCTTGAGTTTTTGATACAACAGGTGGTGAAGATTTTCTGATTTAATTTAATAAACTTAAAACACTCGTTTTATTTTTGTGTTGCAACACATTTTTCTTTATTGAACACATTGTGTTTTCAGTTGACTTTGGGTTGTCATTGAAAACAAACAAACCGTAATTTTCTCTCTAATCGTGTTATTCAACGAGACCCACTTAAAGGCTAAGGGCCAAACAGCCGATTTACATAATTGATCGTACCCTCCTTCTACGGTACAACCTCCACGATTACCGGTCCTTTAATTATATGAACCATCGTTGAATTTTGTTCCAGAAATTCGAGTTGAGGATGAAGCTCATGACAATCGAGTTAGTATAGTTGGGGGTAAGTAATTTCTAAATATTCTAAATATTAATAAAAATTGATCATAATACATCACTAAGACTTAATCCATAAACGATTTCGTTCCAACTATTTCGAATTTTTTGTTATAACCCATAAAACCTTAAAATCTCTAAATTAACGTTTTTGGATAAAAGCTTTTTTGTATGCCAAAAACTAAAAATGCTGGGAAAAAATGTTGTTTACGAAAATTGTTTATACTGAACCAACACAATAGTATCCGTAGAAATTTACAATCCAACTATAATTGTTTCAAACAAAGCGGATTAACAACTATTCTGTTTTTATCTGGAAAATTAATAACTCTGGGTAGGACTTATTTTAATAGAAATTCTTTTTAATACATCACACAGACTTAAGTCATAAACAATTTCTTTCCAACATTTTCACATTTTGAGTTATAAATTCCAAACTCCCAGAATCTCTAAATTGTCGTTTTTAGATAAAAATGTTTTATAACTCGAAAACTTAAAGTGCTGGGAGAAAATGTTGTGAATAAAAATTGTTGGTAATGAACCAACATAACATTACCCATAAGCATTTATAATCTAAATATAATCATTACCAACCTAGCGGATTTAAATTCCTGAACGTTTCAAATTTAGCATTTATTAACAACATGGAATTTACTTCAAAATCTAAAAATCTTGGATGGGAATGATATTAATAAAAATTGTTCACAATAAATCATAAAGACTTAATCCACAAACGATTTCGAGTTTTTTGTTATAACCTAAACAATATTGAAATTTCTAAATCAACGTTTTCTGATAAAACTCTTTCTATAACCCGAAACCTAAAAATGGTAGGAAAAAATGTTATGGACGAAAATTGTTTATAATGAACCGACATAACTTTATGCATAAGTGTTTTTAACTCAAATTTGATCATTACCAACCTACCGGATTTAATATCTAAAACATTTAAAATTTAACACATCAAATAACATAATTTATATCTCAAGAATGAAATGTTGTGGATGTGATTAGTGTTAATAAAAATTGTTTATAATTCATCATAAAGCCATAATCTATAAAAAATTTCCTTCCAATATTTTCGCAATTTTAGTTATTCCCCGAATCTAAATTCAATCTAAATTGGATAAAAAAATTCGTAACCCGAAAATTGCAAATGTTAGAAAAAATTGTTATAGATGAAAATTGTTTGTAATGAACCGACTTAATGTTATCCATAAGCGCTTGTAACAAAAATATAATCATTACTAACTTAGTGAATATAATGTCCCAAATAACCAAACTTGGTATGTTTAACAACTATATAGTTTTTATCTCAACAATTAAAAGCTGTTACATGCGAATATTTTTAATAAAGATTGTTCATGATACATCCCGAAAACATAATCCGTAAACAATTTTATTCCAGCTATTTCTGATTTTCAGTTATAACTAATAAAACCTTAATATCTCTAAATTGATGTTTTTGGATAAAAGTTTTTTTGTAAGCCAAAAACTAAAATGCTGGGAAAAAATGTTGTTTACGAAAATTGTTTATATTGAACCTACACAGAGTAGAAATTTACAACCCAACTATAATTATTACAAAAAAGGCGGATTAAATGTTTAAAACATTTCAAAATTAACATGTTTAACGACGATAGCGGATTTAATGTCTGAAACATATAAAATTCAACACATTAAATAACAACATAATTTATATCTCGAGAATTAAAAGTTGTGGGTGTGATTAGTGTTAATAAAAATTGTTTATAATTCATCATAAAGCCATAATCTATAAAGAATTTCCTTTCAATATTTTCGCAATTTTAGTTGTTTCGTTGTTTGAAAACTGCAAATGTTAGAAAAAAATGTTATAGATGAAAATTGTTTGTAATGAACCGACTTAATGTTATCCATAAGCGCTTGTAACAAAAATATAATCATTACTAACTTAGTGAATATAATGTCCCAAATAACCAAACTTGGTATGTTTAACAACTACATAGTTCTTATCTCAACAATTAAAAGCTGTTACATGCGAATGTTTTTAATAAATATTGTTTATGATACATCCCGAAAACATAATCCATAAACAATTTTATTCCAGCTATTTCTGATTTTCAGTTATAACTAATAAAACCTTAATATCTCTAAATTGATGTTTTTGGATAAAAGTTTTTTTATAAGCCAAATACTAAAAATGCTGGGAAAAAATGTTTACGAAAATTGTTTATGTTGAACCAACACAGAGTAGAAATTTACAACCCAACTATAATTATTACAAAAAAGGCGGATGAAATGTTTAAAACATTTCAAAATCAGCACATTTTACGACCATTCAGCTTTTATCTGGGAAATTAATAACTCTAGATAGGACTCATCTTAATAAAAATTCTTTTTAATACATCACAAAGACTTAATCCATAAACAATTTCTTTCCAACATTTTCGCATTTTCAGTTATAAATTCCAAACGTCCAGAATCTCTAAATTGGCGTTTTTAGATAAAGATATTTTATAACTCGAAAACTAAAAGTGCTGGGAAATAATGTTGTGAATGAAAATTGTTGGTAATGAATCAACTTAACATTATCCATAAGCATTTATAACCTAAATATAATTATTTAGCGGATTTAAATTCCTATAGGTTTCAAATTTAGCATTTATTAACAATATGGAATTTATTTCAAAATCTAAACACCTGGGATGGGAATGATATTAATACAAATCGTTCAAAATATATCACAAAGACTTAATCCACAAACGATTTCGTTCCAATTATTTCGAATTTTTTGTTATAATCTAAAAAGTATTGAAATCTCCAAATCAACGTTTTCTGATAAAATTCTTTCTATAACACGAAATCTAAAAATGGTAGGAAAAAATGTTATGGACGAAAATTGTTTATAATGAACCGACATAACATTATGCATAAACATTTTTAACTCAAATTTGATCATTACCAACCTAGCGAATTTAATGTCTGAAACATATAAAATTCAACACATTAAATAACAACATAATTTACATCTCGAGAATTAAAAGTTGTGGATGTGATTAGTGTTAATAAAAATTGTTTATAATTCATCATAAATCCATAATCTATAAAGAATTTCCTTCCAATATTTTCGCAATTTTAGTTATTCCCCGAATCTAAATTCAATCTAAATTGTATAAAACAATTCGTAACCCGAAAACTGCAAATGTTAGAAAAAAATGTTATAGATGAAAATTGTTTGTAATGAACCGACTTAATGTTATCCATAAGCGCTTGTAACAAAAATATAATCATTACTAGCTTAGTGAATATAATATCCCAAATAACCAAACTTGGTATGTTTAACAACTATATAGTTCTTATCTCAACAATTAAAAGCTGTTACATGCGAATGTTTTTAATAAAGATTGTTCATGATACATCCCGAAAACATAATACATAAACAATTTTATTCCAGCTATTTCTGATTTTCAGTTATAACTAATAAAACCTTAATATCTCTAAATTGATGTTTTTGGATAAAAGCTTGTTTGTAAGCCAAAAACTAAAATGCTGGGAAAAAATGTTGTTTACGAAAATTGTTTGTATTGAACCAACACAATATTATCCGTAGAAATTTATAATGGACCTATAATTACTACAAAAAAGGCGGATTAAATGTTTAAAACACTTCAAAATTAGCACGTTTAACGACGATTCAGTTTTTATCTGGGAAATTAATAACTCTGGATAGGACTCATCTTAATAAAAATTCTTTTTAATACATCACAAAGACTTAATCCATAAACAATTTCTGTCCAACATTTTCGCATTTTGAGTTATAAATTCCAAACGTCCAGAATCTCTATATTGGTTTTAGTTTTAAGATAAAAATATTTTATAGTTCGAAAATTGTAAGTGCTGGGAAATGATGTTGTGAATAAAAATTGTTGGGAATGAACCAACATAACATTACCCATAAGCATTTATAACCTAAATATAATCATTACCAACCTAGCGGATTCAAATTCTTAAACGTTTCAAATTTTGCATTTATTAGCAATATCGAATTTATATCAAAACCTAAAAATCTTCGGTGGGAATGATATTAATACAAATTGTTCACAATAAATCATAATGACTTAATCCACAAACGATTTCGTTCCAACTATTTCGAATTTTTTGTTATAACCTAAACAATATTGAAATCTCTAAATCAACGTTTTCTGATAAATCTCTTACTATAACACGAAATCTAAAAATTGTAGGAAAAAATGTTAATGACGAAATTTGTTTATAATGAACCGGCATAACATTATGCATAAGCGTTTTTAACTCAAATTTGATCATTACCAACCTAGCGGATTTAATGTCTGAAACATATAAAATTCAACACATTAAATAACAACATAATTTATATCTCGAGAATTAAAAGTTGTGGGTGTGATTAGTGTTAATAAAAATTGTTTATAATTCATCATAAAGCCATAATCTATGAAGAATTTCCTTCCAATATTTTCGCAATTTTAGTTATTCCCCGAATCTAAATTCAATCTAAATTGTATAAAACAATTCGTAACCCGAAAACTGCAAATGTTAGAAAAAAATGTTATAGATGAAAATTGTTTGTAATTAACCGACTTAATGTTATCCATAAGCGCTTGTAACAAAAATATAATCATTACTAACTTAGTGAATATAATGTCCCAAATAACCAAACTTGGTATGTTTAACAACTATATAGTTCTTATCTCAACAATTAAAAGCTGTTACATGCGAATGTTTTTAATAAAGATTGTTCATGATACATCCCGAAAACATAATCCGTAAACAATTTTATTCCAGCTATTTCTGATTTTCAGTTATAACTAATAAAACCTTAATATCTCTAAATTGATGTTTTTGGATAAAAGTTTTTTTGTAAGCCAAAAACTAAAATGCTGGGAAAAAATGTTGTTTACGAAAATTGTTTATATTGAACCTACACAGAGTAGAAATTTACAACCCAACTATAATTATTACAAAAAAGGCGGATTAAATGTTTAAAACATTTCAAAATTAACATGTTTAACGACGATTCAGTTTTTATCTGGGAAATTAATAACTCTGGATAGGACTTATTTTAATAAAAATTCTTTTTAATACATCACAAAGACTTAATCCATAAACAATTTCTTTCCAACATTTTCGCATTTTTAGTTATAAATTCCAAACGTCCAGAATCTCTAAATTGGCGTTTTTAGATAAAGATATTTTATAACTCGAAAACTAAAAGTGCTGGGAAATAATGTTGTGAATGAAAATTGTTGGTAATGAATCAACTTAACATTATCCATAAGCATTTATAACCTAAATGTAATTATTACCAACCTAGCGGATTTAAATTCCTATAGGTTTCAAATTTAGCATTTATTAACAATATGAAATTTATTTCAAAAACTAAAAACCTGGGATGGGAATGATATTAATACAAATTGTTCAAAATATATCACAAAGACTTAATCCACAAACGATTTCGTTCCAACTATTTCAAATTTTTTGTTATAATCTAAAAAATATTGAAATCTCTAAATCAACGTTTTCTGATAAAATTCTTTCTATAACACGAAATCTAAAAATGGTAGGAAAAAATGTTATGGACGAAAATTGTTTATCATGAACCGACATAACATTATGCATAAGCGTTTTTAACTCAAATTTGATCATTACCAACCTAGCGGATTTAATGTCTGAAACATATAAAATTCAACACATTAAATAACAACAAAATTTATATCTCGAGAATTAAAAGTTGTGGATGTGATTAGTCTTAATAAAAATTGTTTATAATTCAGCATAAAGACATAATCTATAAAGAATTTCTTTCCAATATTTTCGCAATTTTAGTTATTCCCCTAATCTAAATTCAATCTAAATTGTATAAAACAATTCGTAACCCGAAAACTGCAAATATAAGAAAAAAATGTTATAGATGAAAATTGTTTGTAATGAACCGACTTAATATTATCCATAAGCGCTTGTAACAAAAATATAATCATTACTAACTTAGTGAATATAATGTCCCAAATAACCAAATTTGGTATGTTTAACAACTATATAGTTCTTATCTCAACAATTAAAAGCTGTTACATGCGAATGTTTTTAATAAAGATTGTTTATGATACATCCCGAAAACATAATCCATAAGCAATTTTATTCCAGCTAATTCTGATTTTCAGTTATAACTAATAAAACCTTAATATCTCTAAATTGATGTTTTTGGATAAAAGCTTGTTTGTAAGCCAAATACTAAAAATGCTGGGAAAAAATGTTTACGAAAATTGTTTATATTGAAAACACAGAGTAGAAATTTACAACCCAACTATAATTATTACAGAAAAGACGGAAGAAATGTTTAAAACATTTCAAAATCAGCACATTTTACGACCATTCAGCTTTTATCTGGGAAATTAATAACTCTGGATAGAACTCATCTTAATAAAAATCCTTTTTAATACATCACAAAGACATAATCAATAAACAATTTCTTTCCAACATTTTCGCATTTTCAGTTATAAATTCCAAACGCCCAGAATCTCTAAATTGGTGTTTTTAGACAAAAATGTTTTATAACTCGAAAACTTAAAGTGCTGGGAAAAAATGTTGTGAATAAAAATTGATGGTAATGAACCAACGTAACATTACCCATAAGCATTTATTACCTAAATATAATCATTACCAACCTAGCGGATTTAAATTCCTAAACGTTTTAAATTTAGCATTTATGAACAATACGGAATTTATTTCAAAAACTAAAAACTTTTGATGAGAATGATATTAATAAAAATTGTTCACAATATATCACAAAGACTTAATCCACAAACGATTTCATTCCAACATTTTCGCATTTTCAGTTATAAATTCCAAACGCCCAGAATCTCTATATTTCCGTTTTTAGACAAAAATGCTTTATAACTCGAAAACTTAAACTGCTGGGAAAAAATTTTGCGAATAAAAATTGATGGGAATGAATCAACATAACATTACCCATAAGCATTTATAACCCAAATATAATCATTACCAACCTAGCGGATTTAAATTCCTAAACGTTTCAAATTTAGCATTTATTAACAACATGGAATTTATTTCAAAAACTAAAAATCTTGGATGGGAATGATATTAATAAAAATTGTTCATAATACATCACAAAGACTTAATCCATACACGATTTTATTCCGTTCACTTCGTTTTCTTAGAAAAGCTTCTTTGTATTTAAATGTGTCATAAATAAGCGATATAGCTACAAAATTGTGTTTAGGAGTGATTTGTTAACCACTTCTCTAAACCGGGAATGTTATTTCAGTATGATAGGCACTTCTGTCGACTTGCAAACTTGAAGACAACTGACTGCGAGCGTTTATCTCTGCGTTTGTGGTGTTTCCGGCTTTGCTCAAGGCCGTAAACTACCCGTGTTCGTAGTGATAAGATAATATTTACCCTTTACATGTGCACACAGTTGGCTTCAGCTAGTTGTAATTCTAACGGTTCCATTAAATAAATATAAATTAAACCAAAACATTTCAAAATCATTTTATAACAAATTTCTCTTTTAGGTTTAACAGAATCAACTCGAGGACAAAAACCATATCGATCATCATCATCAGTTAATTCGCCTCAATCAAGACTTTTTTGTTGGTTTTTATTTAATTTTTTATACTTTATAAGGTGACAAATTAGTTTTTAAGTCAAATTTGAATAAAAAAATCGATTTTTGTCAATTTTTTGATTGTATAACTGTGATAATTTGTTTAAAACTGGGATTTTGGGGGGATTCTTACACACGTTCGATGTTGTTCAAGGCTGTAAATATAAGAAAAGAAGTCGTTGTGGAGCCGTTTTTAACACTAACGTAAAACGTGTAAGGTTTTTGTATAAAAAAAACTGTTTTGAGTTGAGACTGAGCTTAGATGAGAGAAATAGTGCCAAAGAAATGAGTAAGGAAAAATAAAAATGCACAAAAAAAATTAAAAAAATAAAAATAATATTAAAAAAAAAATTGTTAAACAATAAGTGTTGTATAAAAATGAATCATATTAGATTGGTCGCACATTTTCGAGTTGAATCAATAAATCCGCTGATCCAAACCGACCCTAAGCGTTTTATTTCGTAACTTATTTCCGGACTTTGGGGGGGATGGTGGGTGGTGAAAAATAGACGATGGGCGAAGGGTTGCCAAATTTATGACTGGAGCCGCTTATTTGTAAATGCATTTTTCATCCAAACTGCCACCCCGATCATCCGTTTTATAAATCAATGTCACCCACGAAGAAGGAACGGGAGAAATAAGAGGTAAGTTTTTCTTTGTACAAAATCGATTCTACTCTCGAAAATTATGATATTAATTGAGAACTAAAAGTTTACTTTTCCAATGTATTTTTAAAGAACGATTTAGAAAATAGAAACAGAGGCGAAGTTGAAACCAAGCTGTAAATTTCAAAACGTTAACTACGCGAATTCACGTTTTGCTACGAAGCTTTTAGAAACAATGTAACGGAACGAGGAAAATCGTGGCGGAGTAGTTGTACATAGCAGTTCGATGTAGTGCTGTTCTAGGAAAACTTTTAACGAATATTTCAACGAGAAACGCTTCAACAATCCCGAAATATAACAATAAGGTGTTGAAGGGGTTGTTAAATTTAAGATGTTAAGTTTAAAAATTTATTTTTTTATAAAGTGAATTTGTGCGACATATCTTCTCTAAGTAGATATTGAAAGAAAAATAAGAAATGATACGTCGAGGTTGAAAGGAGGGTGGAATAAGGCAAACAGGTGTCTGGTGTAAGGTAAGTGTTCGGAATCCTTTTTGTCAGCAGGCTTTGTAGACCGAGCCATCTTTATTGACTTTACGTTGAAAGACTCTTTTTCTAGCCAAACAGAATTTCCGGATTTCATATTGTAGGTACATAAATAAGAAATCTTTAAGGATGAAGAAGGGAATGAAGTTGCAAATATCAAAACAGTTTATATTCTTAGTTATGTCTTCAACGCATCCTGTCTTTATTGATTTTTTATTTCCATGTAATTCATTGCACAACTTTATTGACATTATCTGTTTTTTTAGAAGATCGACTTAGGAAATAAAATTTGATTAAACATTGGAATGTTTGTACTCGTAGCTTTTGTGGTGTCGCAACTTGAATAAAGCCGAGGTCACTTGTGACCGACGCGCTACATCGATACCAATCTAAAAGTGGTCTTTATCAAAACGAGTTTATGAGATGAAGACTTGACTATGCCCAAGTCGCTTGCGATCGACAAGCTGGTAGCAGTACAATTAATATTATATCACTGAAATCGAAAAGCACATAGTAACGCCACGGCTTAACCCTTTGAGTATTAGTGGTTATCGCCGGTAAGTCCAGTTCCTACCACGTATAAAGTGCAACGATATAAGCCATCAGTTGTGGAAATTTTGTGACAGAATTAAAACGCTATCAAAATACACTCAGTAAAGGCCTTTGGAATCAATTTTAGCAAAATATGCAATCCCCCCATTCCAGGGGGATAATGGTACTTAACAGTACCGTTAAGCATTAAAATATATTTTAGTGATGTTGCAGTATACAAAACCTTTTATTGCTAATATAAAAATAATACATTTTTTATTACGTTAGAAAATAAGTAACACTTGCTTAGCTAAATCACATTATGATATTCAGAAAAACAGATCTTTCTTTCATTACAACATAAATAAATATTGCACGCAGTACATTTTGAGAGGAGTCTAGCTTTGGCAGAACAATTTTCACAAGTTCCTCTTTCTTTTGAACTTGCGTTACGACACTTTCGTGAACGCAGTAAATTCGTATATTTATTAATCAGACCTGTAGCTACAAAATGACGAAAATCTGATAGAACATTGAGAAAAAACATATTGAGCAAAAACTTACATTTTTGTATAAACTAAAAGTGTCAAAAAAGATGCTAATTTAAAAATTCCTGGAAGCCGAATTTATTGAAATTAAGGAATGAGACTTGTTCTAAATTAAAGCTCAAAGCTTTCTCTTTAAAATTATGTATAATAATTGTTGGGTTGGATTGGAAAAATATTGAGAGAAAAAATGTTGAAACAAAACTTACATTTTCCTATAACCTAAGTGTCAAAAAAGATGCTAATTTAAAAATTCCTGAAAGCCGTATTTATTGAAATTAAGCAATGAGACTTGTTCTAAATTAAAGCTGAAAGCTTTCTCTTTAAAATGATGTATAATAATTGTTGGGTTGGATTGGAAAAATATTAAGAAAAAAAATGTTGAAACAAAACGTACATTTTCCTATAACCTAAAAGTGTCAAAAAAGATGCTAATTTAAAAATTCCTGGAAGCCGTATTTATTGAAATTAAGGAATGAGACTTGTTCTAAATTAAAGCTCAAAGATTTCTCTTTAAAATGATATATAATCATTATTGGGTAGGAGTGGAAAAATATTAAGAAAAAAAATATTGAAACAAAACTTACATTTTCCTATAACCTAAAAGTGTCAAAGAAGATGCTAATTTAAAAATTCCTGGAAGCCGTATTTATTGAAATTAAGGAATGAGACTTGTTCTAAATTAAAGCTCGAAGCTTTCTCTTTAAAATGATGTATAATAATTGTTGGGTTGGATTGGAAAAATATTGAGAAAAAGAATGTTGAAACAAAACTTACATTTTCGAATAACCTAAACATGTTAAAAAAAGATGCTAATTTCAAAATTCCTGGAAGCTGTATTTATTGAAATTGAAAAATGAGACTTATCGTAAATTAAAGCGCAAAGCTTTCTCTTTAAAATGATGTATAATAATTGTTGGGTTGGATTGGAAAAGTATTGAGAAAAAAAATGTTGAAACAAAACTTATATTTTCGAATAACCTAAACGTGTCAAAAAAAGATGCTAATTTAAAAATTCCTGGAAGCCGTATTTATTGAAATTAAGGAATGAGACTTGTTCTAAATTAAAGCTCGAAGCTTTCTCTTTAAAATAATGTATAATAATTGTTGGGTTGGGTTGGATTGGAAAAATATTAAGAAAGAAAATGTTGAAACAAAACTTACATTTTCGTATAACCTAAAAGTGTCAAAAAAGATGCTAATTAAAAAATCCTGGAAGCCGTATTTATTGAAATTAAGGAATCAGACTTGTTCTACATTAAAGCTCAAAGCTTTCTCTTTAAAATGATGTATAATAATTGTTGGGTTGGATTGGAAAAATATTGAGAAAAAAAAAGTTGAAACGAAACTTCCATTTTCGTATAACCTAAAAGTGTCAAAAAAATGCTAATTTCAAAATTCCTGGAAACCGTATTTATTGAAATTAAGGAATCAGACTTGTTCTAAATTAAAGCTCAAAGCTTTCTCTGTAAAATGATGTATAATAACTGTTATACACTGAGGGAAATTATTCTTGACTCTCAAGAAAAATTGACTCTTGAATGTATTTCTTATAAACAAGTATAAGATACTCTTAAAACAAAAATATTTTTTTGTTTTAAGAATAGAAATATTATCGAATGAAGTATGTCATATTCTTAGCATCGAAGAATATCAATTTTTTGCATCAAAACATCCATTCTTGCGTCAATAATTTATAACACTCAAATGAAGAATTATACAAGATTGTTGTTACATGAATAAGTTTTTCTAAAAAGAATGATACATTATTCTTGACTTAAGAAATCTATTCTCGATACGAAAATGGGATTGTGACGTAACACTAAGATAGTCTTTACAAGATTATTGATTTAATTTTACTAAGAATTCGTATTCTTGAGAATCAAGAATATTTGTATACTTGCTTTGAGAATATGTGGTTTTTCTTCACTCAACAAAATGATCTTCTTGTGGATATATAAGAATATGATAAGCTTGAGCCAAGAGTAATAATCTTCCTTCAAGAATATATTTCTCTCTGTGAACTGTTACACTTAGCACAATTGTCACATGTCCACTTAAAATTAGCTCTAGATCTCAGTAATCACTGGCGGGTTAACCCAAACATGCAATAGCAAAGCAACTATCGCAGACAAAATACTTCACAAAATCTCCGTCGTTACATTTAGTATTACAACATTTGCAAGCAGGCATTACGGTCTTAAATGAGAGAAAATTAGACAAAAATACAAAAAAGAGAAAAAAAAGAAAAACGGGAAAACATAGGGAAAAAACGCGCTTCACTCCACGGGGTCCGTCGTGGAGACTTTTAAATACAAGGAAAAACTGGACCACGGCACGGATACACCAGGAGGCAAAGTATAAGTATAAGCGAGACAGAAAAGTGGTTTATCAAGCAGGAAGTTATTCGTTGCTATAAAATATTTATCGGAAAAAACATTAAATAACGCACTTACAAGCACAGATATCGATAAGGTCCTGATAAAACAGTGATCCCAAACGTGCAAGGAATCACTCAGACACCACAAAATACGAAGCACGCTAACGCAGGTGTGCACCTTCTTCCAACGAGGTATATCTCGAATATACAAGTATAGAAGGTCTTGCTATCACAGAGCATACATTTTTATGCTATACTTGCCACAAAATACGAAGCACGCTAATGCAGGTGTGCACCTTCTTCCAACGAGGTATATCTCGAATATACAAGTATCCATTTTTATGCTATACTTGGCTGGTTTCTATGGCATATGCTATTGTACAAATCCGCATCTACGTCGAAATGGATGTAGCATCCCATTTATTGTAACAAATTCTCCCAAACTGTAACTATTCATGCAATTCTTCACAAAACTATCATTTCGATCCTTTCTAGTTCTTACATCGTCAAAACGTAAAGCACGAAATATAAACAAAAATCTCTTATAACTAAATGCAACCCTCAGTCTTGTCATTCCAGTGCCATATTTGCTCCATAATTCATGGACATTTCAGTGATTTCAAAGCTACAAAGCTTGAATTTCGATACGGCAAGTTAGTTTATAATCTCTATCTTTTTGGTAGATAATTTCTGATCTTCTATTCTCAATATATATATTTATGTAAGATACAATATTGTCAATCATGTTCTTGGTTACAAACATAAAAAAAGGTTCAATTTGACACATTATTTGCTAATCTTTTGGACATCACTTTGACAAGAGAATACCGCAAATCAGCAACACACACTTTGATGCTTCACATCAAACTGACTAGTAGAGCCCAAAAACGTGTGATTGCTGCATTAACTGTTGCCTAAAATAGCCAACTAAACATACTTAGGGTGCCCAGTGGGTTGCGACTAACCATATTTATAATACCACATCAAAATGGAAAAAGCGGCACAAAGTACCGCTGCTCACCAGAGGCTCAATAATTAATTTTATGACAATTTCAAACTGGTAATCGTATTGTAAATCCTCAGCAACGCATTTAGCTACATTTACCTCATTAGTTTGCTGATTGACATAATTTCTTTTTCTCTTATTTTAGTCGAAAATTGATGTGTTCACTAATTGTCTCTAAATAATAAACAACAAGTAAAAGCAAATAACGATTTTCTCTATCCTTGTGGCTATGTTAACGTTTAATCTTTAAATTGATATCTTTAACCCCATTACTATAATACATGCCACCAAGGTGGGTATGTATTTTCATGTTATATATCGTTTGTAAAAGGAAATTTCCAGTTAAGAACACGCCATGGTCCCATCATGAATACTATAAAGCTATTTGTCATGAAATGTCGATTGTGATTATGATTATAATAGATGCAATCGCATCTAATTAAACCAACATAAAACTAACTTTTCTTAAATTTTGTTCCTTATTAAAGAGTGTTGGTTTATTTTTGAAGAGGTTTATTGATATTAACCTCTATATTGTTAAACCAGGCGAAAATGCGGGAGTTTCCTTTATTGGATTTTCTGGCTTCGCTCGTTGTTGAAAACGACGAAACGTTCGTCCACTGGTGGATTTTCCGACGTCTGTCTTGTAAGGGGAAGAAGGAAAATGGAAAAACTTCTTAAGCGGTCGATAAATGTAATTTTTGACAGGAAATAAACTGGCCGAATTCGTTAACGCGACGGCAACGCGTTGCATTTGTACAACGTCCAAAGCCAATTTCCCCTCAAAAATAAAGAAAAAGAGCGTGCCTTTTCAACTTTTTTTGAGGGAGGTGAATTTTCTTGGTGTATATATTTGAAAAAGTCTTTTTCATTAACTTTTCTCTCTTAATTCTAAGAGGAAGAAGAACTTGCTGGTTTATTATTAAAATGTTAAAAATTAAAAAGTTAAGTGAATCTTATTGAAACTTTTCAATAATTCGAAAATAAATAAATCGCCGGACGTTTATCAAGCCTTTGTTGGAGTATTTTATAGGGGTATCAAGGTTCGCAGGCTATTCGTATGAAAATCCGGTCGATTTTCTACACTCCCTGATCGACATCTAATGGCGTGGAAAATCCTTCGAAAAAGAAGCAGACCGTTTCCGGCGAATTACGTCTGAATCTAACCCTGAAACAGGCAATTTATAAACCACTCCGTCTTCCAAAATCGAATATGTTCTCGGTTATTTCGCTAATTCTCGTTGCCACAAAACATTGAAAACAAAATAGTACGAAATCGAATACTACGAATGCATCACCGAATCGTTTATTAGTGGATTATACACATTATTAGCGTTACCAGGATGTATAATCACCGGAAACGATTCCCCCGCGGTTATCGCGAATATATTGGGTTGAAAACCCTCCTCCTACCTGCCATTTCCAATTGAATCAATGCGCCCCTGTACGACGAGTTATTAGATAATTAACAATAAATCGCGTCCGACGCCGCCGTGTCGGAGGCTTATAAAACGCTTGATGTAGTGCCTTGTAAGCCAAACACAGCCGAAGCGCGCGAGAGTGTTTGGGGGGAGACGAACAGATTGCGTGCTCCCGTTTTAGGACCGTGTAATCATCATAAATTATGGCGCGGCCTGTTTTGAAAGCAAGGAAATTAGCGGTAGAGCAAACACCGGGAGGAGCCGGTCGAATCCCTATTAATTTTTGGGGAATGGATGGAGAACGAGAGAAGGATCTTCTCCTCTGATGGAGTTTACTTTGTATATTGGATAAGATGTACTCTCTAGATCATTAAATTTTAGTACTTGTAACTCCTAATATTAGGGGTTTTCAATTTTATGCTGATATTGTAACGCCAACTTGATAAGTATAAATTCTATTAAAAAGTAATGGATTTTTTTCCAGTAGACTGAGTTTTTCCAATTTTATAAAGTGAATTCAAAAGATTTTAAAGTTGTCATAATTAATAGTAATAATAATAATAATAAATAAATTTATTGCCATAATAAGAAACAAAAAATACAAATTAAAGAAAATGTATACATTTAACTTAATGCATAAATATGGGCAAAAGGGTCGATATCTTCCAAACAACCCAATCAATCAGCAGTATACTAAGTTATATAAGAAAAACAATAAATAAACGGCAAGCTGCTATGCTAAACTTATGGTCACTAAAAACGGTGCATAATGATAGTTGCTGGAATAAAAGAAGAAGAGAAGAAAAGTAGAAGAAGAGAAGAAAAAGTTCTCAGGAAGATACTTGGAGAGCCAATAAATGACGTTTTAGGTGGTTTTTAAATGTTGCAAGGTGAGGAATATTACGGATCTCAGTAGGCAGACTATTCCAAAGGCTTACTGCCTGCACAGCAAACGATTTATGGTAAATCTCGGTACTATGGGTCGGGAACATAAGCACAGAATCTAACTGAGATCTAGTGGGTAAACCATGCGACGACAAGCGTTGAAATATACAATACAGATACCTTGGGGTTTGATTGTGAAGAACAGTATATAACATAGTTAATATACGAAACGATCTACGGTTCTGACAGCTTAATATCTGCAAATAATTACGGTATGGGGTTATGTGTTGAGATCTCTCGAGATCAAAGATATACCGTATGCAGTTGTTTTGAAGTATTTGCAGTTTGTTTCGTAGTGTTAGCGAAAGATCAGGATATGCCGTGTCAGCATAATCAATATGGGGGAAAATCAGGGAAAAACAAAGATTACGACGGATCATGGGAGGAAGGAAGCAACGGAGACTTTTCAGTGAGTGGAAACAATGATAGACCTTTCTGCAGACGGATTGAATTTGAGGTTTCCAGGACATTGTAGAATCCATAACCACCCCAAGGTTTCTCACTGTGTCTGACAGCTGAATAATGTCTCCGTCAAGCATTAAGTGAATGGATGAAAAATCATTCAGCTTTGCCAGTAAAGGTCGACTGCCAAACGCAATTGCTTCAGTTTTAGCAGTATTTAATTTAAGCCATAACGTTTGGACCAATCCAAAATATTGGAAAGGTCATGATTAAGACGTGCAATTGCTTCCGGAAAATCATCAATAGTTGTCGTAGTGTAAATTTGGAGGTCATCAGCATACACATGATAATTACAAGAAATACAGTGGGTGACGGCATTAATAAAAATCGAAAAGAGCAACGGACCCAACACACTACCCTGGGGTACACCACATTTAATATCACAAGCAGACGAGAGCGCAGAATCAGCACGCACACACAAGGAACGACAGGAAAAGTAAGATTGAAACCAAGATAAACATGAAGAGGTAAATCCAAGGGCAGCTAGTGACGCCAACAAAAGATCGTGATCAACCGAATCGAACGCCTTGCTGAAATCAAGTAATACAAGGATGGTAACACAACGTTTGTCGCAAGCATACCTAATATCATCTGTAATCTTAATAAGCGCTGTTGTCGTGCTATGACCCTTACGAAAACCCGATTGAAAGTCGTTGTGCAAGTTAAATTCTTGTAAATACTCTTGAACTTGTAGATAAACAAGGCGCTCGAGAGCTTTAGATAGGACAGATAAAATGGAGATAGGGCGAAAATCATTTAAACTTGAGGGACTCTTGGATTTAGGTATAGGGACAACATGAGCAACCTTCCAGATTGAAGGGAATGAGGATCGTTCAATGGAGAAGTTAAAAATGTGGGTAATAGGAGTAAGAACAATATCCAATATAGGAAGAAGAAGTTTGAGACCAACTCCATCAGCTCCCACACTCGTAGACCACGAGTGATTCAAGGCATCGCGGACTTCTGACGCAGTGACCAGGACAAAGGAGAAAGAGGAGGATTTAGATGAGGCAAGAATTTCAGAAATAGTTGTCATCCTAGTCCCACCACTACTGAGCAGAGGAGGGTCAGCAAAAAACCTCGCCAATGAATCCACATCACAAGCAGCCTGAACAGAGGGAGACTCAACCGCCCCTAAGGAACGCATCATCCTCCAAAACGTCCTCGGATTAGCATTGGATAGTCTCCGGTAGAAATACATTTTTTTGGCATTTCTACATTGGTGATTGCAACGGTTACGCAAGATCCTATAGATTTCACGATTAATAGTATTTGGAATACGTTTAAATAATAGCTTTGCACGATTATGCTCCCTCATCAGTGATCTTATCTCATCACTTAACCAGGGTGCGGGCGGATGTCTCACCCTGCGTCGTCTGAGTGGGGCATGCTTGTCATAGAGATTGATTAGTTTAGAGTTGAAGTACTCAACCTTGCTATCCATATCGGCCATTCGATAAAGCGGGAGCCAATCGATCCTCTGCGCATCAGACAACAGCAAATCGTTATCAATACGACCCAGGTCACGAACGGAAATAATGCGTTGCGAGAAAATATGTTGTCGTATCTGCACTGCACAGTAAATTAGATCGTGATTGGAAAATTGAGGAGCAGGGAGCTGACCATGCATAAGTATGCTGCTCGGACGAGTCATAATAGTAAGATTCAGAAGCGAATGCGAAGTTGGAAGATGATGAGTTGGTTGTGAGGGCAGGATGGTCAAATTTAATGAGGAATCAATGAAGTGAAGTTTGTCACTCCGTAAGTCATTTTTTAGCAAACAAGTATTGAAATCTCCCATCAGAAGAATAGTGTTATAATTAAAAGAGTGCCTCTCAAGGGTTTCCTCCAATTGATCAAAGTAGTTAACAAGAGGAGGACAGTAAAAAACGCCAAGTAATAACTTGTTGTAGGAACTTTTCAGTTCCACAAGCATAAATTCAGCCCTCTGAACTGACCCATCGGAGGATTCGACAATCGTAGCACTGAGGGTATCCCTGATAAATAAAGCCACTCCCCCACCCCGCGAAAACAGACGATCGTTTCGCAAAAGACTATAATTAGGAAGTGAAACAATCGCTGAGGGGAGAGAGAGTTTAAGCCCTGTTTCACTGACCATAATAATATCAAAAATATTAGATTCGAATGTGGTCAAGAAATCAATATAAATAATAATACAATAATTACGATTATATTCAAATTTTGCAAAATGGGGATTGGCATTGAAAAGAGGACACTTACATTAATAAGTAGTAAAGACGCAACAGAGTTCTTTAGCCAACCTGATTTTTCGTAATTTTCTAAAGTCTATTCAAAAAACTTAAAATTTGTTATAAATATGATTATGTTCAAAACAGTATATCTCAAAAACTAAAAATAATATAGTAAATCTGACTTCTTCGATAGTAAGAGGATGTTTTTATTAATATATGGTAAAAAATTCATAAAGATGTTCCACAAAATTAATTTTTCCCAAATTTTTTAAGTTACCCCAAAAATCTTAATTTTCCATAATTTTGATTATGTTTAAAACACTGTATCTCAGAATCTAAAGGTGATTTTGCAAAATGAGGTTTATCAATGAAAAGAGAACACTTTCATTAATAAGTAGTGAAGAAGCAACAGAGTTTTTTTGATAAGTTGATTTTTTCCAATCTTATTCTAAAGAGATTGAATTGAAGAAAATTTGTCAAAATGACGATTATGTTCAAAACATTTTAATAAACAACTCATAATTTACGGATCTTATCTTTGTATCAAAATTTAAGAAAATTTAAAATTTAATTCAACGATCTTTTGTTTAACAATTTAATTTTAATAACGAAATCAATGTTTCTCAACCCCAATATAGTTTCTGTAGTGGTTCTTGACCCCTTTATGATGGAGTGTTAATATTTGACGGTATTTAACATCTTTTAATATTTAAGTCAATGATTGTAACTTATTCCTTAAATTATTTAGTCGTGCCTGAAGACGGTTAGAAGAAGTAACCGAAACAGACTCTGTAGCACCGATATTTGATCGGTCATCGTTCTAGTTCTATAGTCATCGTTCTACGTAAACACTTGTGTTTTATTCTTTATATACGAAAAACGATGAATTTGGAGATAAGCATCGTTCTTTTAAAGTTAGTCCAGAAAATTTTAATTTTCCATAATTTCGATTATATTCAAAACAGTGTATCTCAGAATCTGAAGATGTTTTTGCAAAATTGAGGTTATCATTGAAAAGAGGACACTTTCATTAATAAGTAATGAAGAAGCAACAGAGTTCTATTGGGAAGCTGATTTTCCCAATTTTCTAAAGTCAATTCAAAAAATTTAAAATTTATCATAAATACGCTTATGTTCATAATATTTTATCTCCAAAACTAAAAGTAATTTAGTAAATCTGACTGCTTCGTTAGAAAGACGATGCTTTAATTAATATATAGTGAACAATTCATAAAGATTTTCCAACACATTGAGTTTTTCCAATATTTTAAAGTTACCCCAAAAAATCTTATTTTTCCATGATTTCGATTATGTTCAAAACACTATATCTCAGAATCTAAAAATGATTTTGCAAAACGGGGTTTATTATTGAAAAGAGGACAGTTTCATTAATAAGCAGTGAAGAAGCAACAGAGTTCTTTTGGTAAGCTGATTTTTCCCAATTTTTTAAAGTCGATTAAAAAAATTTAAAACTTGTCATAATTACGATTATGTTCAAAACATTGTATCTCAAAAACTACAAATAATTTAGTAAATCTGACGTCTTCGTTAGAAAGAGGATGCTTTAGTTAATATATAGTGAACAATTCATAAAGATTTTCATACACATTGAGTTTTCCTAACATTTTAAAGTAACCCCAAAAAATCTTAATTTTCCATAATTTCGACTATGTTCCAAACACTGTACATATCTCAAAATCTAAAGGTGTTTTTGCAAAATTGGGGTTATCATTGAAAAGAGGACACTTTCATTAATAAGTAGTGGGGGAGCAATAGAGTTCTTTTGGCAAGCTGATTTTTCCCAATTTTCTAAAGTCATTTCAATAAATTTAAAACTTGTCATAAATACGATTATGTTCAAAACATTGTATCTGAAAAACAAAAAGTAATTTAGTAAATCTGATTTCTTCGCTAGAAAGAGGATGCTTTAATTAAAATATAGTGAAAAATTCATAAAGATTTTCCACCAGATTGATTTTTCCCAATTATTTCAATTTACCCCATAGAAGTTCAATTTTCCATAATTTTGTTTATGTTTAAAAAACTGTATCTTAGAATCTAAAGGTGATTTTGTAAAATGGGGGTTGTCATTGAAAGGACGACAGTTTTATTAATAAGTAGTGAAAAAATGCAACAGAGTTCTTTTAGCAAGCTGACTTTTCCCAATTTTTTAAAGTGATTTAAAAAAAAGGTAAAACTCGTCATAATTACGATTATGTTCAAAACATTGTATCCCAAAAACTAAAAGCAATTTAGTAAATCTGACTTCTTCGTTAGAGAGAGGATGCTTGTGTTAACAACTGGTAAAGAATTCATAAAGATTTTCCAACAAATTGACGTTTCCCAACATTTTCAAGTTACCCCAAATAATTTTAGTTTTCCATAATTTCGATTATATTCAAAACACTGTATCTCAGAATCTAAACGTGATTTTGCAAAATAATTTTCGTCACTAAAAAATGGACAGTTTTATTAATAAGTAGTGAAAATCAGCAGCGTTCTTTTGGCAAGCTGATTTTTCCCAATTTTCTAAAGTGATTTTAATAACAGTTGAAATTTGGCATCCTCAATAAAAGAAACAACTCAAAGATATAACTTCTGCAGTTATCTCTATATCCTGATCCATAAAGTATAAAAAAATCACCTGCGATGACGAATTTGGCAATATAATAAATTTTGGCTGATGTAGTATCATTATGGTCATGCTTAAACACACATGTTCTACGATTCTAGAAGTTCTTGGTAAAGTCCCTCGATATTTGCCCTTCATTGTGTGTTCAATACCCCAAGGTTAGCTATTATATGTAACTCTATGGTCGCGAAACTCGATAACCAACCTATATCTATTCAACAAATTGATTTTTCCCAACATTTTAAAGTTACCCCAAAAATCTTAATTTTCCATAATTTCGTTTATGTTTAAAACAGTGTATCTCAGAATCTAAAAGTGATTTTGCAAAACAGGGTTTATCATTGAAAAGAGGACAGTTTCATTAATAAGTGGTGAAGAAGCAACAGTGTTTTTTTGGAAAGCTGATTTTTCTCAATTTTCTAAAGTGATTTCAAAAAAATTTAAAACTTGTCTTAATTACGATTATGTTCAAAACATTGTATCTCAAAAACTAAAAGTAATTTAGTAAATCTGACTACTTCGTTAGAAAGAAGATGCTTTAATTAATATACAGTGAAAAATTCATAAAGATTTTCCAACAAATTGATTTTTCCAAACATTTTAAAGTTACCCCAAAAAATCTTAATTTCCATAATTTCGACTATGTTCAAAGCACTGTATCTCAAAATCTAAAGGTGTTTTTGCAAAATTGGGGTTATCATTGAAAAGAGGACACTTTCATTAACAAGTAGTGAAGAAGCAACAGAGTTTTTTTGACAAGCTAATTTTTTCCAATTTTCTAAAGCCAATTCAAAAAATTTAAAACTTGTCATAAATACGATTACGTTGAAAACTTTGTATCTCATAAGCAAAAAGTAACTTATGTTAGTCAATCTGACTTCTTCGTTAGAATAGATAATGAACTAATGAATTAGTTTTAAATAATGAACGACACTTTTTGAATTTCCTGTATAAAAATAACTGCCTTTTCACATATTTCCCGATGAACAATATAAATTTTAAAAACCTGTAACCACCGCTCATGCTGAATTGGACTCCGCTTTTCTCCTTCTATCATGGTTTAACCTTCGATGTGATACCTGTTTTCTTCGTAAGAAGTAATAAATGTTTTACAAACGGTTTTGAATGTTCAATTCCATCAAACAACCTAATATTTTTGACGGTAAATTACCTTTATTATATTTTAAAATTTTAACTTTAATACTTTATGCAATACTTATATGTTATTTCCTGTTGTTTATTCTTAATTTTAGTTGTGCCAAAGAAGAAGAATCATTAGATTCGAAACATATATAGCACTGATTTAATAAAGAAATTTATACATCGATTCAACCTATGAACGTTTATTCTACATTTTAAAGTTAGCCCAAAAAATCTTAATATTCCATAATATGGATTAAGTTCAAAACACTATCTCACAATCTAAAGGTGATTATGCAAAGTGGGGGTTGGTTTGGGTTGGGGTGGATTGAAAAGAGGACATTTTCATTAATAAGTAGTTAGAAAGCAACAGAGTTCTTTTGACAAGCTGATTTTTCCCAATTTTCTAACGCCAATTCAACAAATTTTAAACTTGTCATAATATATCTCAAAAACTAAAAGTAATTTACTAAATCTGACTTCTTCATTAGAAAGAGTAAAGTATTCTCTTTCTAATGGAGAATAAATAAAGTAGTATAAAGTAAAGTAAGTATAAAGAGGATGCTTTAATTAATATCCAGTGAAAAATTTATAAAGATTTTCCAACAAATAAATTTTTCCCAATTTTTTAAAATCAATCTATGTATTAAATAACCCCAAATAAATTAAATCAGCGAACATAAAGTTACCACCTCCACACTCAACATTTACTTTTGCTTTAAAATTAGTTAGATTTCGACTTCCAATAAACTTCCTAAACTTTATACCCGATATATGTGAAAGACAAACTTGGTCGGCGAACAAAACGACATAGTAAACTTCTCGGTTGTTATCCTTCCACCTGAAACGCGACGGTCGCTCTCGAAATTTGTTTGTTTCAAACTCCGTCCGGTTGAATATATTAGACCGGGACTCGATTGCGACAGACACCTTATTGTAATTCTTTCGGTATCCTTTCTATTCCTGCGTGCAATTTTGTGATTTCTCCTAAAGAATTAGGGTATGAAAATTTTGAATTTATCCCACGAAAAGATGATAAAAGTGAGATTTCGTTAAAAACTCATTAACAAAGCGGTGGGTCTAATTTAATAAAGCACGAAGAAGACGAGGTTCTTGTACACACCGGATGTTCGAAAACGGAAATTGTTAAGGAACTAGGTCAGCGCATGCGTGCGTTTTATTCCGTTGAAATACGAGCGAATCTAACCGCTGGGTTTCAGTAGATTTCAGGACACCCGGACGGAGGCTCCTGAAACTTTTCTTTTTTTGGGGGAAATTTAAATTCTCGTTCGAATAGAGCAATAAAATTTCTTATTGAATGAAAAAAGTTTTAATATGAAAAAATGGTAGATTTATTTTCGTGTAGACTTTTAATTAATTTTTTTCATTGGTTCAGTTATTTTTGCTTTGTGTTAATGTTTTTTTGTGAATTCAAGTTTGTTTATCAAGGTAAGTTGTGGATTATAAAAAAAAATAATTTAACACTGTTTGAATTCGAAAAAATAATTTTTAGTTATTACTTTTAATAAAAATGTAGGCCAATTTCAATATAAATTCGAGTCGTTAATGCATTGGGATTTTTGCGTCCACGCTCGAACTTTTAATTGAAATTGTTTATCGGACGCAAAACCTGTTTTAAATTATTTTTAACGCGGTTCTGTTCGAAACTCAAACGTTAAATCTCACTTTAATATTTACCTACAATTTCTCTCTCACCCCATTTTTACCTGCTATGTGCAGTATTGATTATTGCATCGTGGATTTTTACCTCCGCTCGTTTTAAGGTGACCAAAAAGCTGAAACAAAAAAAATTACACAACGATCCAGCACTTTTAAGCGAGATGAATTATGTATTTCGACGCGAACATCATAGAAAACGTCTCTTTCTCATCTTCCCTCTTTTTCTTTTAGCCCGAGAAAAAGTTTCGGAGCTAAACTCGCCCACTAACTTTAGGATTGTCCAACTTCTGACGCTTGCTCATTAAAGTTGATATTTTGAACTTCCCCCGTGTAATATGTGCTAATATTTTATGTGGGTTTAAGTATAAGTTTTCAAAACTTGAATTGGGTTATTTTGCAAAGAATTTTTTTTAATGGCACTAAGTAGTGAGGATTGTACTGCGGAAAATTAACTTTAAAGTTAATATTTTAACATTGACTTTGAAATGTAAGAAACTTTCTCAATTTCCATCGTTATAAACTCATTGTTTGACTTTGTTACCGGAAACAAGTTCTTTAAAGACTATCTAAATTGGATTTAAAAGAAAGTTTTTAATAAATGAAAATTTTATTTTAAACTATCTTTTATTTTATTTACTTAATCTTCAGAGCTAGCACTAGACTTAGAATTCTGCTGCTTTTTTACTACTTATTAATAAAAGTGTCCTCTATTCAATGACAAAAACCATTTTGCAAAATTACTTTTAGATTCTGACATACAGTGCTTTGAACATAATTGAAATTATAGAAAATTAAATTTGTTTGGGGTAAATGTTGGGAAAAATCAATTGGTTGGAAAATCGTTATGAATCTTTCACTGTATATTAATTAAAGCTTCCTTTTTCTAACGAAGACGCCAGATTTACTAAATTACTTTTAGTTTTTGAGATACAATGTTTTGAACATAATCGTAATTATGACAAGTTTTAAATTTGTTGAATTGACTTCAGAAAATTGGGAAAAATCAGCTTGCCAAAAGAACTCTGTTCCTTCTTCACTAGTTATTAATGAAAGTGTCCTCTTTTCATTGATAAACCACATTTTGTAAAATCAGCTTTAAATTCTGAGATACAGTATTTTGAACATAATCGAAATTATGGAAAATTAAGATTTTTTGGGGTAACTTTAAAATGTTGGGAAAAATCAATTTGCTGGAAAATCGTTATGAATTTTTCACTGTATAGTAATTAAAGCATCCCCTTTCTAAAGAAGAAGTCAGATTTACTAAATTATTTTTAGTTTTTGAGATACACTGTTTTGAACATAATCGTATTTAAGACAATTCTAAAATTTTTTGAATTGACTTAGAAAATTGGGAAAAATCAGCTTGTCAAAAGAACTCTGTTGCTTCTTCACTACTTAATAATAAAAGTATCCACTTTTTAATGACAAAACCCATTTTGCAAAATCACCTTTAGTTTCTGAAATACAGTGTTTTGAAAATTATCGAAACTACAGAAAATTAAAATTTTTTGGGGTAACTTTAAAATCTTGAGAAAGATCAATTTGTTGGAAAATATTTATGAATTTTTCACAATATATTAATTAAAGCGTTCATTTTCTAACGAAGAAGTCAGATTTACTAAACTACTTTTAGTTTTTGAGATACAGTGTTTTGAACATAATCGTATTTATAACAAGTTTTAAATTTGTTGAATTGACTTCAGAAAATTGGGAAAAATCAGCTTGCCAAAAGAACTCTGTTCCTTCTTCACTAGTTATTAATGAAAGTGTCCTCTTTTCATTGATAAACCTCATTTTGTAAAATCAGCTTTAAATTCTGAGATACAGTATTTTGAACATAATCGAAATTATGGAAAATTAAGATTTTTTTGGGTAAGTTTAAAATGTTGGGAAACATTAATTTATTGGAAAATCTTTATGAATTTTTCACCATATATTAATTAAAGCATCCTCTTTCTAACGACAAAATCAGATTTACTAAATTCCTTTTTGTTTTTGAGATACAATGTTTTGAACATAATCATATTTATGACAGGTTCTAAATTTGTTAAATTGACCTTAGAAAATTGGGAAAAATCAGCTTGTCAAAAGAACTCTGTTGCATCTTCAGTACTTATTAATGAAAGTGTCCTCTTTTCGTTGATAACCCTCATTTTGCTGAATCACCTTTAGATTCTGAGATAGTGTTTTGAACATAATCGAAATGATAGAAAATTAAGAGTTTTTGGAGTAACTTTGAAATGCTGGGAAAAATGAATTTGTTGGAAAATCTTTATGTATTTTTCACCATATATTAATTAAAGCATCCTTTTTCTAATGAAGACGTTAGATTTATTAAATTACTTTTAGTTTTTGAGATACAATGTTTTTAACATAAACGTAATTATGATAACTTTTAAATTTTTTGAATTGACTTTCGAAAATTGGAAAAAATCAGCTTGTCAAAAGAACTCTGTTGCTTCTTCACTACTTATTAATGAAAGTGTCCTCTTTTCAATGATTCTGAGATACAGTTTTTTGAACCTAGTCGAAATCATAGAAAAATAAGATTTTTTGGGGTAACTTTAAAATGTTGGAGAAACGCAATGTGTTGGAAAATCTTTATGAATTGTTCACTATATATTAATCAAAGCACCGTCTTTCTAACGAAGCAGTCAAATTTACTAAATTACTTTTAGTTTTTGAGATACAATGTTTTGAACATAATCGTAACTAAGACAAGTATTAAATTTTTTTGAAATCACTTTAGAAATTTGGGAAAAATAAGCTTGCCAAAAGAACTCTGTTGCTTCTTCACTAGTTATTAATGAAAGTGTCCTCTTTTCATTGATAAACCTCATTTTGCAAAATCACCTTTAGATTCCAAGATACAGTGTTTTGAACATAATCGAAATGATAGAAAATTAAGATTTTTTGGGTAACTTTAAAATGCTGGGAAAAATCCATTTGTTGGAAAATCGTTATGAATTTTTCAACATATATTAATTAAAGCATCCTTTTTCTAACGAAGACATCAAATTTATTAAATTATATGTAGGTTTTGAGATACACTGTTTTGAACATAATCGTATTTATGACAATTCTAAAATTTTTTGAATTGACTTTAGAAAATTGGGAAAAATCAGCTTGCCAAAAGAACTCTGTTGCTTCTTCATTACTTGATAATAAAAGTATCCACTTTTTAATGACAAAATCCATTTTGCAAAATCACCTTTAGTTTCTGAGATACAGTGTTTTGAAAATTATCGAAAGTATGGAAAATTAAAATTTTTTGGGGTAACTTTAAAATCATGAGAAAAATCAATTTGTTGGAAAATCTTTATGTATTTTTCACCATATATTAATGAAAGCATCCTTTTTCTAACGACAAAATCAGATTTACTAAATTCCTTTTTGTTTTTGAGATACAATGTTTTGAACATAATCGTAATTATGACAAGTTAAAAATTTTTTTGAAATCACTTTAGAAAATTGGGAAAAATCAGCTCTCCAAAAGAACTCTGTTGTTTGTTTACATTAATGAAAGTGTCCTCTTTTCAATGATAAACCCCATTTTGCAAAATCACCTTTAGATTCTGAGATACAGTGTTTTGAATATAATCGAAATTGTGACAAATTGAAGTTTTTTGGATGGGTCTAGGTTGATTATCGAGTTTCGTGACCATAGAGTTAAATACAATAGCTAACCTTGAGGTACTGAACACACAATGAATGGCAAATATCTAAAACTTCTAGAATCGTAGAACATGTGTGTTGTAGGCATGACCATAATGATACTACATGAGCCAAAAATTATTATATTGCCAACTTCGTCATCGCAGATCACTTCTCTCTATACTTTATGGATCAGCATATAGAGATAGCTATATAGAGAATGCCAAATTTCAACTGTTAAAGAATTTATTATCGTTGTTGCTTTTTTGGTAGAACCAATTTCAACAATTTTGGCGGCCCTCTTTTTCCTCTAAAGTCTGATACAAATGATATCTAGCACGATAAAGTGTAGGTGAAGGTTTTGAAATGATCTACTGGATATCGGAATAATCCATTGGATTTGATTGGTAACTTGTAGATACTTCGATGAGTCATTACAGGTATTGCACTAAATCACTGCATACTGGAATCATCTTCTGGACAGTAAAACCTACTACAAATTGTGTCCAAAGTTGTTTTAAATCAAGAATTTTTCAATAGCCTAATCTGTACAAGCCTAAGAAGATTTTGAATTTGTGATCGGCAGTTACGATAAGACGCAATAACTCCGAAATTAAGCCGAAGCGATCCGCTTATCCGGCATAGCATCTTCCTTCCCATTCCAATTTCCGAGGGTCGTAGTTCTTGCACCCCTCCGGACGCCACCGGTGAGGCCGCCCGCCGCGCTGTTGAATTTACATAACAAATGCAGTCTCGACCGTTGGCGTGCTCCGTAAAAGTGGGATAATCCTCGCTCACCGCTTGTATCTGCAAATCGCAACGTTGGCTAACACGAAACCCCACCGGACTCCTACCAGAACTCACCCTTAAAAACTTCATTTTCTTCAAAAAAAAAAAACAAATAACATACATTTCCTTACAAAAAGTGCAACTATTTATTTTTCTGTATTTACTAAAGTATTTAAATGAGTAGATAAAGTAGTAGAACAACCCCTCCATTAACTTTGGATTCTCTTCATATCAAAGCGAAAATGGATAGGATGGTTACAAATGCGTGTGGCATTTGCCGCTCATCTATCCGTTCTATCCGTTTGAAGTGCCATCAACCGACCGGGAGTATTGATTACCCAAACAGAGGTGTCGAGTTGTAGTTGCAGGTGCTCTGAACACGTGTTGCTCTACGGGTGCCGTTGCTACTGCGTGCCTGGTGGACCAATGGAACTATTTCCGAAGGGCTTATTTTCATCGCAGTCCTTTTGAAGTTGTTTTAATTGCGGCCACTACACGAAATTGATCGTTAACAAAAACAAAACAGTTTTCCACTTTATACAAGAACAAAAAATGGAGTAATAAGACTGGTCTACAGTGATTTTGATTTTGGATATATTTATGCTCACTATTTATGAAACTATCAATGATTTTGTAAGGTTTGTCCTCGTTTTTTTTAAATCTTTATTTTCATTTTACATTACAAAAAGCGGAAAACAAAAAACAAAATTGTTGCAAACATTATGTCTTTCCATTTTATTTTAAATAAAGTAAAATACTTTTATCTACGACTGCTTGGATAAGTCATCATTACCGCACTCATTTGAGGTGATTTGAGTTACGTAATGAAGTTCATTACCGCACTGGTTTCATTACGTAACGCATTTTTAGCCTAATCAGAACAGACTAATTTATTGAAACGAGCAACAATACAAAAGAAAAAGTGCTATCTACTTACAGAGAAACAATACTATTTATTATAAACATTAATTGTTATGTTTTTACATTTCAAAACACTTATTCCAGATGAGTAAACATGTTGTTGAAACTGACAATTCAAAATTGTCAACAATCATTTCAAAATATTTTTATAAATGTCAAATAGACTTTTCTAAAGAAATTGATTTTTTAGTAATTTTTAGCAGTCGTAGATAAAATGCTGTATATCACACGTGGGCTAGATCATAATTACAGTACTAGTGTGATTACACGACTCGGTCTACGACCTCGTCGTGCAATTCTCTACACTTGTACTGTAATTATGTTTCTAGCCCACTTGTAATATAAATGACTATTATCTGTCTGTACTTTTATTAAAATGGATTCACTGTTATAAATTCTACCGGTTTCGGCCCTTTTATAAAACCATCTTCAGGAACCTTCGAATCTCCTATTACAAAATAAATTTGCTTAGAAGAAATTTCAGGATGCTAATTGTCACGAGAGCTTTAAAATTAAATTGACGTAAGTGTATTAGAATTTAATATATAATCTAAATAACATTTTTAACATTTCAATGAATACAATTTTATATTGACTTTTAACATTTTTAAGTATAATGAGTTGTTATTTTGTAATAGGAGATTCGAAGGTTCCTGAAGATGGTTTTATAAAAGGGCCGAAACCGGTAGAATTTATAACAGTGAATCCATTTTAATAAAAGTATAGACAGATAAAAGTATTTTACTTTATATAAAGAAACAAAATAACAGATATATTTATAATGTCAGTTTTGTTTTGAAAAATTAGGATACATCGAAGTAAATAGAGAGTAAAATGTCGAAAACATGTTATATTTTCATAAAACACCATACATGAGGTTTTCTTTTATAATTTTTCAGAGGACAATCTCTTTTTAAAGACTAGCAGTAATCTGCCATCATGTGACATCCCATCGATCCTGATACCCTTCCTCCATCACTTTTAGATCCTGGTGGAACCGCTCTCCTTGTTACTCACTATAATTTCCTAAATTATACGGAAATTTATCCAGATGATTACGGAGATAGTCTAAGTTGATACACATATTTGCTCCTAGAGTCTGAAAGTTTGTGAGCATATTTTGTATAATTTCTTCATAATTTGGTGCTTTATGGTTACCTATAGGGGTTGCAATACCGGACTAAAATCTCAATGCCGGTATTCGGTATTCAAAATTTTTAAAACCGGGATACCGGTATTGCTTTAAAAAAGTTTACTCACTAAATTACAATCACTAGATATATCTAATTGTAAGATTTTTTCCCCTCTGCGGCGTCACCTCTACTAACAACAGGTTAATTCCTATTATATTTTTAGAGTGGCAATAAAGCATAAGATACAGAATCTGAGAAGATAATCAAAAAATGGAAAGATATTAGGAATCTGTACAAAATACCAATAAACTTAAAGGTCTAGATACCAATATTGTTTTGATGTCTTTCACTTGGTCCAAAGGTTCAACTTCACTGCCACGTCAAAAAATGAAATTACACTTCATCATCTGAAGCTCTGTGGAATTCTTTCGAATTCCTGCTTTGGAATTTTCTGGAAATCTGCAGATTCAAGAAAGAAACTTTAACATAATGGCTCTTGGTAGTTTGTCAGACTTATCATACCACTGTTATACTTGGTGGGACACTACACGAATCAAATTGACCTGAAACACCATTATGGAGTAAAAACTCCACATCCAAAAATAGTTACCCTCTAGTTTTACAGAGGGTACTTTATTGTTGGCTAGGTATGACAAATTTATTGAACACGAACATTATGTTGTCGTTATCAAAGGTTGAGTCTTCATTATCTTCAACATTCTGTAAGAGTGCAAAATGATATTTCTTGTAGATGGTATTCACACTGATTAAAAAATGTCACTTGAAAAAATGAGGTTAGTAAGGACATAAGATAGATAACAAATTTCTGTTTGGTCAATATCATTTTCCAGCACAGCTTTAAACACGGCCGTTTTCAATCGGTCGCCTTCGGCTAGCATTTTTTTAATGAAACGTCAAAAAATGTCACTTGAAAATGTAAACTTAGAACGGACAGAAGATAGATAACAAACAAGAATCCTCTACGTCATTTTCCAGCACAACTTCAAACTAGCACCGCCGTGTTTGAAGACATCGGCCGTCCCCTAGTCATCGAAGGCGCTAATTAAAGATAATACCGAAATACCGGTATTTTTCCATCGATATTGGTTTTTAATACCGGACAAAAATTGTCCGGGATACCGGTATTGCAAGCTGTAGTTACCTAAGAAACCAACACAAAACTTTTCCAAGCTTTACTTTCCGGAACAGTCATAACTTTAATAAAATCTGTGTCTTTCATTAATTGCATTTGAGGACCATCAAATATTCCACCTTTCAACTTTTCCATACTAAGCTTCGGAAATTTTCGGAGGCCTTTAGGTCCCTAGGTTTTGTGATGCGTATGTGTAAATATTTCACAAGTGTCAGCTTATTAAAGATTATTGTGCTTGTGTTCTGAGTAAGTTAGAATACGCTTGCCTGATTTGGAGTCCCTTATATGCGTGTGATTTCTTAAGCCTTGATCGAGTCCATCGTAGATTCTTAAAATTTCTTTCTTACAAATCTGATGGAATTTACCCTGAGCGAGGTATACCACAAAATGATTTGCTTGCACGACACAATATGGTTTCCTTGATGGACAGAAGAAACGCGTTTTATGAAAGGTTTCTACAAAGGCTTATCGAATATAACATCGATTGCCCTTTCATTCGTCATTCCTTATGCTAGGACAAACATTATGAGACGGGCGCCAACATACACTCTCTGTAAAGCGGGCAACAGGATTTCAGACAATCAGTGATCACCTGCATGTATATTCACTTATACATGTAAATTCACTTATATACTTTTTATTTTTATTTTTCTTTATAATTCGGTCAATTGTTAATTTCTTGAATTTTTTTGTAATTTTTTTTTTTTCTCACATACAGATACATATTATTGTATTATTACATTATGTAATATATATTGTTATCCTTTTTTGGGCTATGCCTGTTGGGTAATAAAGGAATATTATTATTATTATTACCCGGCAAACCGTCCGGACCAGGACCTAAGTTAGGGTTAACATGACTTAGAAGAGATGCTTCATCCTGTTGTGAAAACCAGCGACAGGTTTCACCAAGAAAGGTACTAGAGAAATAACGATCATCAAGTTTCCCATCAATATATACAGAACAGTACTTGGAGAATAGTTCAGATATTTGTTATTATCAGCTAAATTGCCATCATATTCCATCTCAGCCAGAACGCCACCCTCACCACGCTTTTTGCTCTTAACAAACGACCATAGATGAGAAAGAGAATCGATTAGGAAATCTTGTATGCGTTTGAGGTAGGAGGTGTAGTCAGAGGCAATTAACGCCTTAGTTCCTTTACGCAATACTTTAAAAGAGAGAAAGTCGTCAGAATAGCCCCATTTCTTCCATCTTTTGTGAAATCTCAGTTTTTCCTTGATCGCTTTTATAAGGTTGATGGGGTATACCAGTCAGGAAAACGACCACTACGTGTGGAGCCACGCGGGATAAAGTCGCCCATGCACCGATGAAGAACCGAATAAAATGCCGTAACACATTGATCAACATTCAAGTGATTAAACAAAGAACGCCAATCCACGGCTGTTAATGCATTTTTAAGACCATCATAATCTACGCGACCAAACCGCCAACCAATCTGGTGACAACTCCTCAGACAAAGAGTCCGGCTTAAACAAAAGGTAAATTCTACAGCAGGATGATGAGCATCCAAATTGACTAGCGGGTCAAAATACAGAGTTACAGTCTGATCTGGATAATGTATGCGATTGGTGTCGGCTGAACAAGCTTCACTTTAACGTAGCCAAATGTGAATCAATGACATATTTTTTGGGGAGGAAGCCGATAGAATTTGTGTACAGAATAGGTAATATAAATTTGAAATCAGTTGTCAGAAAGAGGGACCTAGGTATTATTTTTACCAACAATTTATGCTTTGCCGAGGACGTGAAAACCATAACTTCCGCAGCACTTCGACGCTTAGGATTTATAATAAGAAATGCTTACAGTTTTTAAAATGTGGAGACGTTAAAATTATTATTCAATTCATTGGTGCGATCTAAATTAGAATACGCGGTAATTGTATGGGATCCTGGATCAGACCTTTATTCAAACTTAATCGAAATTATTCAAAATAAGTTTATTCGGTATACTTATTACAAACAATTTAATGCCTTTATCGGGTTCAGATCGTACGAATTTGTGCGTACATTATTTGATATAACTAAGTTATCTATTAGAAGGAAAATCATATCGCTTTGTTTTCTATGTAAAATATTAAATAATAAAATAGATGCACCTTAAATCTTGGAAAAGATTGGTTTTTACGTGCCGGCATATTGTGGACGATTGAAAAATCTATTTTACATTCCCCGCTTTACCACACTGAACTCAGAAGAAATTCTCCTTTTATTAGAATTCTCTTGTTATATAACAAACTATCTATGGCTTCCTTCATCCCACTATTTGGCGTTGATGTAAAAACAGTAAAAAAGCATTTGATGTCTGTGATGAACGTTGCAACCGCCCAGTGCAGTGGGTGATCTTATAGAATCATATTATAGTTCATAATTCTTCGCGCATTCTGTTCCATTCCTCTGTTCTGTTTTTATGTTATTGTTTTATTTTGTTTATTTTTACTTATTTGCTTTTTTATTGTTTGCTTACAAATCGAGTACGGCTTAGTTTAATATTTAATTTAGTTTAATATTTAGTTCAATTTTGTTTAATTATTAATTATTATGTAGTAATTCCGAAATCTGTAACTAGGGGAAACCCTGTTTATTTTGGATGAATAAATAAATAAATAAATTAATTAAATTTGATTTACATAAGATTAGATCCAATGTTCTACCATTACAAATTACAATGTTGTTGAACTGAAAGAAACCACAATAGGAAATCATAAGAAGGAACTCCCTCGCTCTAGCATACAAGCCACCCACAGGAATGAGGCCGCATCCACAAGAGACGGTCCAGGAGATACACGGAATATTGAAATCCCCGACGATTAATAGCGGGGTGTCCGGAAATTCATATTCTTCTTTGAGTTTTGTTGAATGGTCAATTGGAATTGATGCAAATTTATTTCCATTGTGCAGTAAGACGCATTTTAAACTTCTTTTACAACTGTCAATAAAAAGGCGCCATTCAGTAGGTTTGTATTCTTTGTCTAGATGTCTAAAAGTAGCTTTGCGATATCATTACAGTACAGGATGTCCCAATTTCGATGTCGTTTTCGCAAAGTTTTCAGGTTTTGCCGATAGGGCGAAAACAAAAGACAATAGCTAATCGGAGTTTTCGGCATTAACATTTTCTTGAAAAGCAAGATCATGACATGGAAGCTACTTTTTTTGGTATCTCTTTTAGTTTCGGAGATAGCATATGCGAACATCGAAATTGGGACACCCTGTACACCAGTCCTTCATTTTCACTAATAAATTGTAATAACTCACTTTCTCGCGTTCTGTATGTTGTAAATGTTACTGTAGTAATCTTGAGGCTAACAGTTCTGATCCTTGTTTTGACAAATTGAGATCACGTATTAAATCACTGAGTTCATTTTGAGAAAATAACTTCGGCGTAGATGTTTCACCCTCCCATTCACTTCCACTGGTAGACTGTCCCGATTTCTGTGAATATGGCAACATCATTCTTTCTGAGGGCATGCGAATTACTTTTGAAACGTAAATAGCCCGAAGGAGATTTTTACTGTGTAGAACAGGACATTTTGTAGACTGTAAGTCTGGATATCTCCACATTTGATTTCGATTAAAACTTTTAGCATCTACTACACAAAAGTAATAACCATCGAAATGATTCTTAGGCTTCATCCAGATCATAGGAATACCAAAGTCTAATCCAGAACGTTCTCCATTTTACCACAACCGTAAAGACTCAACACAGGACTTACAAACTTTATGAGGAACCCATGATTTATCTAGTTTGACCATTTTAAAACCGAAATATTCAACATAAGTCTCCTTGACAAAGTGTGTGATATTTCTTATTTGTTATATAAACACCGCAAATATAACAAAATAAATCACTACTATTTATTATTTACACTTTCTTCGTGACACACTCATGTTTTAAAAGACAAGACAAATATATTAGAATGGACATTCAGTAATTGAAACAAAATATCAATACATGACAACTTATCCAGATTTACGTGTAAGTACTTCAATTTTGTCAAATAACTGAAATCTCAGCTGTTCTGCAGAGCAAGGGGTCTGACAATGAGAGTGGGGATCACGTGATTTTTTTATGCGCGAAAAAGTTGCGCAGAAGATTAATCATGACTGGGGAAAATAAATTTTATTACTAACCAGCCGATAATTGTTCAAAATATAGGATATGTAAAAATCATAAAAACAAGAGCACATTCAGTACTTTCACGAATATATTCGTAATCTGGGCACTTGAAAACATTTGAAAATTTGAAAATTTGAAAACACAAAGATATCCAGGACAACAATCAATATAAAATGGCTATTTATAAAGATAATAATAATAATAATATATATTTATTGGTGAAACCAAAAAAAAAAAGTACAATTTACAATTACAAAAGAAAATATCAGGTAAAAAAAAAATGAATTATATATAAAAAGAAAAATGAAGTACTAAACCATAAATAATAAGCGGTTTACCAAAGGAAACCGAGTCAATGCACCTGATGGACTCAGGTGTTATTGTTTTTCATCGGTCCCTTGATCAATATAGAAAATATATATAAACAGAATCCGATCATGCAGTAACACAATAAGGTAAGAAAGAAGTAAAAGTAAAAGAAGAATAAAGGAAGGAGCCGAAAAAGAAATAGAAAAAAAAAGAAATAGAAAAAGAAGAAAAAGAAAAATAAATAGAAGAGGAAGGATAAGAAAGAAGGCATAGTTTTATACATACTATATATATATCCCGTCAAGCAAAAGCTTGTTTATCTTAAATCACCCTGCTGCCCAAGAAGATATGCTTTGTAAAAAAATTTAAAACTACTCTTAGATTTATTGTTAATATCAGTAGGAATGCTATTGATCAAATTAGGTATGCTATATGAAAAACATCGTTCAAAAATTTGCAATCTATGTTGGGGTATAGACAACGAAGAACGACGACGGATGTTGATGTTATGCACGTCACAGCGGTATCTCAATTTATTTAACAAGTAGGGAGGCTTTTGATTGAAAATAATTCTTCGATACAAACAAGCAGAGTGCAATTTACGACGCAGAGACATATTTAACCACCCAACCCAGTTTAAGGTATGGGATATTTTTTCTCGCTTTCGAATGCCAAATATAAAGCGTAAGCATGCATTTTGCACACGTTGAACACGCAACGACTCGGCAACATCTAAACAGGAGCCATATAGAACATCCCCATAATAAAAAATGCTTAACACCAGTGCATCACAAAGCTGCGCTCTCAGACGCTGATTAAGCAGTTGTCTATTGCCATATAGTAGCTTTAACGTGGCATAAGCACGCTGGAGAAGAGAAGCGACATGTTTACGAAATCTAAGAGTAGAATCAATAGTGATTCCCAGGTTTCGCGACTCATCAGTAAGATTTAGCTTAACGCCATTCAATTTTAGATCCACAGATGCCTTGACCTCCCCAACGGCTCACCGCCCCCCAAAGACCACAACCGACGATTTATCCGGGTTTAATTGTAGGCAAAGTTTTGAAGAGTCCTCAACCAATCTTGTCAAATCAAAATTTATACAATTTTGTGCATCAGCAAGGTCATTGATGTTAAAAGAATAGTAAAGTTGCGTATCGTCAGCATACATGTGAGCCTTACAACTTCTCAGTACATTATATAAATTGCAAGTGTAAATTAAATAGAGAATTGGACCAAGAACTGATCCCTAAGGAACTCCAGACGATACAGCACATTCAGTAGAGAAGTTGCCATTTAGAGCTACCATTTGCCTACGACCAGTTAAATAGTTACAGAAAAACAAAATGGAATCATCAGAAAGTCCAATGTAATGAAGCATAGATAAAAGAGTTTTATGATGAACGGTATCAAAAGCCTTTGAATAATCCAGTAAAATTAAAATAGTGACATTTTTCTGATCAATCTCACGAACAATGTCGTCGGTCACATCCAATAGAGCAGCAGTGCAGCTGTATACTTTACGAAAGCCAGATTGCCGCATAGGTAGAATATTGAACTTATCTAAGTGCTCTCGCAACCTGTCAGCAATAATTTTTTCCAGAATTTTAGATATAACCGGCAAAATACTAATCGGTCTCAAATCTTTTAATTGGCTGGGATTGCTAGATTTTGGAATTGGCGTAATCAGAGCAGTTTTCCAACAGTCAGGAAACACAGAGCCCTGAATGCAATAGTTAATTATATGACAAATATAAGGCAAAATCAACGGGCAACACAGCAACAACATCTTTATACCAATACCATCAGTACCAATAGCATTTGATTTGAGATTGAGTAGTACGTCATAAATCTCTTCTTTAGTTGCAAGCGTTAATGTCAACTTCTCAGTAACACCAGGTACTGTGTTTAAGTTATAATAATCAACAGTGTCCATATCACCCGTAGCAACTATTTGAGAAGTTTGGAAGTAGTCGTTAATAGCATCAACACTCGCTAAGAAGTCCGGAATAGAACGCTGTTTACTATTAACAATGCCCATCGCCCTAAAACCGGTCCAAAGTACCCGACATCCCCTAGTGCTCAGCATATGCTCAAGATACGCTTTTTTTCCCTCCGAATAGATAAATTAGTAAAGTTCCGAAGTTCGTTATAAGAAGTAAAATCAACAGGACTTTTTGTTTTTCTAAATTTAGCAAACGCATTATCACGAAGCGTCATAAGCAGCTTCACATTGTCAGTGAGAGAGACCTTAATAGGAGCATGTATGTCGAAAAGCGTAAGAACATTTGTATTAAAAAAGGTTAGTTTTAGTTCAATAAGGATTAGATTTACATAAATTACTTATGGGGTAGGCGGACTAACCAACCTTGCACCGCTACCCTAAGGATCTATTGTAGCCCGATAGATAACATTATCAAATTTCACCGTGTAGTCCAATGTTCCTAACTAATATTAATATCTTGCTCAGTGAAAAGTCATTCAGATCCATTGGGCAAATAAACTGCGATCCAAAAAAATATAAACCATGCTCAACCGGACAGGAAGCAGCTTTCGACCAGGTACCGAGACAGCATATTTGGGAAGCTTTAAGCAAACTGGGAACAAGTTCAAAACTAAGAAGAGCAATCAAAAGCGTATACCATAAGGGTTAGACTGAATGGGAGGACGTCAGAAGAGTTCAGAATGGAAAAGGAAGTGAAACAGGGTGACGGTTTGAGTTCACTACTTTTTGTAGCATGGACAGAATATCAAATCAAAACAAAAAACACAAAATACGCAGACGAAACTGTGGTACCACAACCTATCCCCAATCTACACTACAAGCCTTCGCTGATGATGTTGTACTAATGTCAGGCGGAGTGGATGTCCTACAAAAGAACATGGAATACTTTCCTACAAGAAAAGGGAATGGCAATAAAAAAGAACAGAAGTAAGATCCTACACATCACAAAGGAAGAAGAAATGGGAGATAATCACATTATTTAAGTTAATTTACATTATTATAACACAGGATTTCCTGCCAAGGTATTTCCGCAAGATCACGATTAAAACTGTTTTTATCAAATTGTTTAAAGTCCCTGTAGCTTATAAGACGAGGTTGGAACTTCGGAGTGTCAATTAATTTTAATGTTACAAAAATTAGACAGTGACCAGCTATGTTATGCACCGGGACAACGCCCTTTTGTTGGATAGTTGCATCCTGATTAGTTATAATATGATCAATTACAGTGGCTGAAGTAGAAGTAATACGAGTGGCATTATCAATAATCTGACAGAGATTGAAATTTTCAAGAATAGGCAAATAACTATACCCGTACACCCCGGATATGTCATGAGCATCAATATTAAAGTCACCCAAACACACTAACTCCTCCGAGCCAGGCAGCATTACAGAGAGCGAATCCTCAAAATTCCTTAAAAAATTTGAAATACTTACTTGAGGTCTATATACAAATCCAAGGGTCAACGATCGTTTTTTAAAACGCACCTCTATCCATAGTTGTTCAACGTACGGAAGAATTTCGTCAAAGATTATTTGATAACTATAGGTATCCCTTACATACACACCGATATCTTCGAAATTTATCCTATAAAAATGAATAATAATGTGGTGATTCAAAACACTTATAGAAAGTAAGGTTAATAATTGGGTCGTTATCGTAGTTTGAAAGGGTAAGAACCCAAATATCCCAAGGTAGGAAATCATCCATTTGAACAATCGCGCCCTCGAATTCACCCTTTCCACTTTCAAACCCGTCCAAAACCGGGGACTTTGCCAAGAGCCACCTCGCTATCAGATTTTCATTCCCCCTCCGCCAATGTTCGGGGATTGTTATTAACCCTTTACCTTATCTAGAATTGGGTAACTGCCCTTAACGAGGGCGCGCAATTAAATCGTGTTGCACACGCCCGATGACCAGATAGGATCCGCTGCGCCGAATTCGACCCTAGAGCTCGACTTGAAAGGGTGAGCTTCTTGGGGTGGGTCATGGGTCGACGCGGCCTTTCTTTAGGGCTTTTCTCCCCGCGTGACGGCCCTAAACAATATTTAATTGCACGGTGTCGTGTTTTTCCACGGTTTGTTTGCCATGACGATCGATCCACTCGGGGGATTTCACCCCCCCGTTGCTATCTCCGCATGCAAATGCGAAAAATCCATCGCGGGTGCGATTTACCTGCTCACCGGACATAAATTCCCAGGATAAACAGCTGTAGATACGTCTCCGATGATTTAGGGATCGGTGTCGAGATATGGAAGGTTAAGACGTTTCCGATATGGAAATTTTCAACTGAAATTGTAGGTTATTGTAGGTTTGGAATAGGTAAAAAAACGTTAAGTTAAGAATGAACTGTTACTAATTTCTTTTGGATAAAATTTGATTAATATCACGTTGTAATTAAATCCTTTTCATTTTTGATGTCCCTTATTAAAGAAGATATTAATCTTCATTTTCCTTTTTATGCAGCGATCTCACAAAGTTCCACAAAACTATTAAGATTTAAAAAAAAGGACCAACCCCCAAAGTGCGTCAAAATTTCAAAGCCTAAGTGAATTAATTAATCCGGCGCTTTAGAGGAAAGAACTTTTCGTGCACTTAAAAAGCGCGTCCCTCGGCCGTAGCTCCGAGCTTAGCCCATTTAGCCACGAGAAGGACCAAGAAAAAAGGAATAAAAATTCACGGTGCCGTAAAGGGTCTCGGTTCGCGTTCGCGGAATAAACAGGGCAACCCGACCTTCTGAAGGTAGGGAATTTGTCAACGGAACGACCTGAGCTAATATTTTCGACTCCGGAGCGACCGGATGCGAGTGCAGGGAGAGGAAGGTTAACTGGAGATGCCGTTCGTTCCCCCCCTTTCAACACCCTACCGCCATTTCAATCTCCCTTTTCGTTTCCCATCCCTTAGCTCCCCTAGAAGTCTCCCCTGGTAGCTGAATTTGCATTCCCTGCAAGGCAACTGGAGGGGATTTGGGGGGAGATCTAGATGCGCTACCCGTTCACTTTGCTCTTGTCTACACTTGCCCGGTCAGGAAACACTCGAAACGGGAGCAGGGCATTGCAATTCGGGCAAAAGGAGTCCGGGAAATCCGATTTCGACCCTGGAAAGCAGGCAGCCTTTTACGCGATTTAGGAGTCGACGTGTATGTATAAAAATAACGTCGCGAGCTTAACGTCCATTCATAGTGTACAAGGAAAATCTTGTTGTGTTAGTTTCTATTTGTAAAAGGTTGGAGTCTCTTTCCTATCGTTGAAGCGAAGAATCTAATACTGAAATATTAAAGATGGCTTGAAAATTTATTTACGACAAAATTGAATGTCAAGTAAAGAAGCAAGGAAAAAAAAGTTGTAACAAACTACATGTTGTAAAAATTGTCTTACAATGTGACCTTAAGTTGTGTTCTTCTTGAGAAACTATCTACAAACAAGGATTTGGGAATAACTTTTGACCGCAAATTGCATCTTCTGCAATCCTTGCTGCTTGGTTTCGTTTTACACACCTCGCGTGCGTTTTCTGACATCACTGTGTACAAGTCCCTGTTTTTGACCTTTGTATTGTCCAAAATGAAATATGGCTCTGTAATTTGGTCACCACAATATGTGTGTCATAGACTTATATTGGAAAGAATTCAGAGGATATTTCTCAAATATTTGTCTTTACGCTTGGATGAATCATACCCGCATCGTGGAATAAGCATCCCTGCTGCAACGTCACAACTTTTCTGCACTGGACGTGAGAGGCGATTACTAATGTATCAAGTTTTTACAGAAGTTAGTGCAAGGTGAATTGGATTGTGGTTGGTTGTTAAGCGCCTAGGGCAAGATATTTTTTGGCGCCCTTTTTTCTTAGTGTTGTACTTGACTTTTTTTTGCGATCAATATGTACAGGGTGTCTAAATTTCGATGGGTTTGCAGGATATCTTGCAGGAGTTATAAAGAGTTAAGTATTTTAGAAGTTGAGTATTCAGTATTTGAGTTGTGTTTATAACTCAAAAACCGTGATGACTAAAAAAATTCTACGTGCACCATTGGATTCTACGTGAAAAAATCTATTAGAACCCGTTTTTACTTTTTACTAAGTTTCCGGATAGCCGAGATACAGGAGGTCTCTCAAAATCGTAAATTTCAAACACTCCCTGTATATCAAAAACGAAGAGGGCTATGAAAATTTGGTTTGCGCCATTGTAAGTTTCACAAAAAAGTAGTTCAGGTTCGCGAAAGCCGCAACTTTCTATCTTTCATAATAACTGAGATATTCTGCAAACCCATCCAAATTTTGACACTCTGTACTACTACTAACACTACTAACAATAAGTAGTAATTTAACTTTTCTAGCTTTTCCTATGGCAAAAATTTTTTAATTAACCCGGCGACAGTTAGCTGTGTTTTTGCATACAACCTTGTGGTGGGGTATGACATACCCTAAAATAAATTGACAAAAGGATAAGCAAAAATTCCGGTTTTTGTGTATATTTTAAGTAATTTTTATTCACTGCAGTATATATTGATAAGGGAATATATGTTTTCAGTTCATAGTGATTATTTGTCAAAAAACAACGCCAGTAAATCATTGACTGTTAATTTTTGTAACTAAAAGAAAACTTATTGTTAGCTAAAGAAATATTGTTAAGTAGAAGCGAAAAAGAGCGATTTTCATCAAAAAGAAAGATGAAATATTGGAAAATAGGAAGCAGAAACTTATTTCATTCATTCATGCCCGAGCTACAGTCACACGATATCACAGAATATTCTAAACAAACAGCTTTTTTGTACTTTGCACATCTATAAAATATTTTTCTGTCACTTTTCCTAAGGCAAAATTCGCATCTTCTAGATAGTTTATGTCGTTTCCCTGGTGGTTCATCAACATTCATTTCGTCTGCTGGCCTGGGAAGTTGCAATTCACGTGGGAGCCTTTTATTCAGAGTCCTGCTTGCTTTGTACTCACTCAACAGATGTATGGCCAATGTTTTCAGAAACTGTCTTCTCTTCATGATTGAAAATCACCAGTATTCATCTGATATATCACTGTTGCGTTTATACCAGCACAGTTTAGAAGAGCATAGAAAATCGTGAGTGTCTTCTTTTACTATTGCGAGATACATCGTAGCTCGCCGACAGCTCATCAACGACATCTACGCCACCCTTTGTAGCATTATAAAACGGAACTACTTCCGGTTTTCTTTTATCCCCAGTAGTTTCATCAATATCTGGAATATGGTGTAACGTAGACATAAGAAGTACAACCTTACCTTTTCATGGTGTATAGGAAACTAAAGTGACATCTTTTTGAAAACCAAATTTGCTGGAATCGTCTGGTGTGTTTTTCTAGTCTGGATGTAATTATGTGTTGTCTCAGCAGTGTTAGCATCAGATCATAATTGCTGAACCAATTATCAAACGTTACATTTCGTTTTGTGCCGGAAATTGGAGCTATAAGTCTAAGAATCACATCGTTTGGCTTATTGCTCAACTTGAATGACCATCAGGTTGCAGTCCCACGTACAATTCTGAGTTGAGAACAAAGTATGATTTTGCATCTACAAGTGCAAATATTTTCAAACCATAACGTGCTGGCTTTTTGGGCATGTATTGACGAAAAGCACAACGACCCCTGAATGCTTCTAACTTTTCGTCAATGGTGAGATATTCGTTTGGAGTAAACGAATTCTGGCTATTCTCAACAAATTTCTCAAATAATGCACTCACTGCTGTCATCTTGTCAATCTTTTTCCTTTCCTCACGATTACTTATATTGTCAAAGCGTAAGCAAGACAGCACGAAAATGAACCTTTGCAAAGACATTGTTTCTCTGAATAAATTTATCCCAGCTCCATCTGTCGACCAAAACTCCTCAAGATTTAGCCCAAAACTTTTGAAAACTCCTGCCAGATAGAGAAGTTCGAATAAAGCTCTTATTTCTGTTGCTTTCTTATCCCATACAACGTACTGATGATTTTCATCGTAGCAAACAGATTTCTGCCGTATTTTTATATTGGTGCACATCACAATATCGTCCACCATATCAGAAGTTATAAACTGATTGAAACATTCAATTGATGTTTTAGCATTCTTGGTTGTTCTTTTTACGTCTGGCAGGTGTGTGATTATATTCTCTGTACGCGAGCGAACATTCTTTGGAAAATGTTGTGAAACCCATGTTGTACCATTCTTGCCTAAATATGTTCAACAGATTTTTGGTATTTCATTTTCAGTTACTTCTTCCGCATCCTCCTGGCTGTCAGAGTTATGATTACTGTCACATACAAAGTTGCATTTATAGTGAATTTTTATTTCTAAATGTTTTATTTAACCTGTTGCTTCCTCTTTATCTTTCTCTCTACAACATGTCACGCTGAAGAATACACGTTTTAGGTAATCGCTCTTAAATTTTAAATTTACGCCTTTAATTTTTGTATTTTCTCTTTTAGTTTTTAGAATTTTTCAGAAATCTATCAATAAATATTTTTCATCATAACAATTTAACATTTTTCAATTTTTACATACAAAATCAGGTTCGTCTTCACTTTCGGAGCCAATGGGATTTTTGGCTTCTTCAATCTCTTCCCAGAGAGCTAATAATCGTGCCTGTTCTCGTTCATAATGGCCTGCCATAAAACTGAAAGCGAAAACAAATTACCTGTGAAATGTTATATCGACATTTGCATTCAGAGTCTGTATAGATTTTAGCAGAAAAATGCTAACCGTGTCGAAGCTGCAGTCAATCCTTTTCCACTTCTGTTTATAGAAATTTGTCAAATACATAAGAAAAAGAAAATAAATAAAGGTGCGTCTCAAGATGCGTTCGGGTATGTAATACCCGAACGCACCTTGAGGACAAATAACACGTTACGTGGTGACCACGACACTAAGATATTGACTACTACAGATGCTTTACATAGCGACACTAGTTATGTCTTGTTTGTCAACTGTTACTGGTATTGTTAGCAGAATACGCAAAGTTATTCAAGTGTTAGGAAACTCTTGAAGTGCGTGATTTTTTGATTTAGAGTTGAATGTTAGTTTTTTTGCAGTGCAGAACAATGATTCAACAGTTGTTCTTTATTTTGATTTTCGTTTGTAGTGTAGTTTCACGTGGGGATGAGTTTCTTCACAGCACTGAAGCCCCAGCGGGCCCTTTGTTCGTTCCCACAATTACTGTTGATTCAAGAGTCAGAAAATCAGTCCAATCTTTCCATGAACGTTGGATCAACCTGCTTATCATTTCCTGATCGCAATCGAAGCCACCCCCTGATAAAAATATCTAGCGGCAGCACATTCCGCATAGTCTCCATAGTTTTTAATGTAATTTCAGCTTCAATCCATTGGTAAAGCCCTATAATAAGCCCTATACCAAAGTATTGCATTTATTGTTGCTTTACGATTACTTATGTTTCTTAATTACTATCATTATTAGCTACTTAATAGGCTTAGATGACAATAGGCTTACTGGATTAATTCTGCTAGAGTACAATAGCGCCTTTGATACTGTCAATCATAGGATGTTATCAGCTATTTTATCCTTTATTGGGTTCAATGATTCTGCTATGAGCATGATTGATAGTTATGTGTCAGACAGACAACAGGAGGTTAAATTGGGTGATCGGAGATCTAAACTGCGAGGCTTGAAGTCAGGAGTACACTTCTAATCTTTCGACAGTTTTGAAATATTCAGTCACATTTTTATGCGGACGATTCCCAAATCTATCCATCGTTCTTGCCTAAGGACATGGCCACTGCTCAAGTTAAATTGAGTGAGGACATAAATAATCTGATAGATGTATCCACTAAACACTGGTTACGGGTAAATTCAAATAAATCAGTGGTTATGATCTTTGGCAGGCGGGGTGCAAGAGACTCTCTTGCAAAAAATTTTAAAATCAATATTGGTGGTAAATGTATTGGTGTTAGGGAGTGTGCTAGAAATTTAGGATTATAGCTCGACTCGAATCTTAGGTTCGAAAATCACATCCTAGATAAAACAACAATTTCATTTGCTGCTTTGAAGCTCATATATAGCATGAGGAATATTTTAAATCGCAGCACAAAGGTTATGCTTTGAGATTCCTTAGTGCTAAGCCATTTTAGCTCTTGTGATACATATCATAGTTGTCTGAACTCAAAAACATCACGAAGGATTCAGCGTGTTCAGAATTCATGTCTCCGAATGATTTTCGGGCTTTGACGAGAGTGCCATGTCTCACACAGGCTGATCGATCTTGGGTGGATGAATATATTTAACCGTCATTCATTTTATCATAAGTTACTGTTGGTTAAATGTCCATCTTATTTGTATGATAAGATTACATTCCGCACTGATGTCCATAGCTTAAATATTCGAAGTAAGGATATTGTCACACCACCGCTACATGTTACTACACGATTTGAGAGATCATTCTTTTACAACATACCTAAATTTTATAATAGCTTACCCCAATCATTGAAAATGTTGAGCTTGCCATTGTTTAAAGTAAAGATCAAAAAATTTGTATATAGAGAACAATGTGATCAGATACAGGATGGGACACGTGGAATGCAATGATTAGTTTTATTTGTAGCTCGTTTGGTTTTGTTTTGTATTTATTCATTTTTTTGTTTTTTTTTTAATTATACAGGGTGAGTCGGGAGGAACGGACCAAACTTTAGGAGTATATTGTACGCTTGAAAATAATGTAAAAAAACTTATATGTTGTTATCCGATTTTCTTTTATTTTATTTTTTTTTTATTGCATAACTCTTACTGCATAACTACAATTAAACAAAATCTTATACATTAACATTAAATATTGGTCATCAGCGTTATTTTAGTAATTGTTCGAAAATGTCGCCATTAACTTCTAAACATTTCCGGCTTCGTTTACTAAGAGCTCTTGTTGCTTTCCTAATTGCTACATGATTTTCCTTAATATTAACTGCAACATTTAGAATGCGCCTAAGAAGTGCATCCCTAGTGTCAACTTTGACTTTGTATACCTCACTTTTGAACCATCCCCACAAACAATAATCAAGTGAGATCTGGAGATCTTGGAGGCCAACTAATAGGACCACCACGACCAATTCAACGCCCTGGAAACCTTTCGTCCAAATGTTGCTTGACCTGACGAGCGAAATGCGCCGGAGCTCCATCGTGTTGAAAGTACATTTGCCTTCTAATGTTTAGAGGAACATCCTGCAGTAAATCATTTAATTCATTTTGTAAAAACTCTAGGTAATGGTTTCCTGTGAGGCGATTGACTCCAAAATGAAAGGGCCAATTAAATAACCGTTGATCATACCACACCACACATTTACCGAAAACTTGTGTTGAAAGTTGTTTTCGATTGTTGCATGGGGATTTTCATCGGACCATACGTGACTATTACGAGTATTATGTAGGTCGTCGCGGGTAAATGTTGCTTCATCCGTGAAAAGAATATGCGATACAACATTCGACAAAATTCGACTCGTTTAACATAATCTTCCGGCAGTAGATGTGTGTTGTACCTTACCTAAATGGTATGGATATAAGCATTGCTCGTGGAGTGTGTTTATTACTCTCTTTTGTGGGATGTCTAATTGAACAGCAATTCTGCGTGAGCTGGTCGTTGCATCTTCTTCTACTAGATCCAAAATATGTTCTACTTCATTTAAACATTGACGCGTAGCTCGTTCAGATGTTACTTTAACGCTGGGAAGTGTACCGGTTTCGCGCAGTTTATTGAAAACCCTAATAAAAACGTTTTTATTAGGATGTCTGCGATTTGGAAACCGTTGACGATATTCATCTCCAGCAGCTGTAGCACTCCCGTTACAAAAACCATATACAAATAACATGTCTGTATATTCTAAATGTGAATAAGTACTTGGCATTTTATAGCACTTAATGCAAATCAAACTGTCAAATCTACGTTAAATGTTTAACTGTAGTTATGCAATCAATTGAAAACAAATGAAAATCTGATAACACCATATGAGTTTTTTTACATTATTTTCAAGCGTACAATACACTCCTAAAGTTTGGTCCGTTCCTCCCGACTCACCCTGTATTTTGTTTATTTTTATGACAGGATTGAGTGGAAGAGAAGACGATCTTGGCGTCTTAACTTCGCCGTTGCCAATCAGTTAAATTTATATTGTTATTTTGTGAAATTATATTCTAATAAAGTCTATTATTATTATTATTAATAGAGTCGCGAATGTCCCTTGATCCTGGCGCTGTATGATGAGGTGCAGAAGATGTGTAAACTAACTAGCAATAATAGTTTACTAGTGTTTATATTTGAGTTATATTTGTTTTCTTTTATTTTTTTTTGTAATATTGTCCTGTAATTGATCTTTGTTGGACAATAATGTGAATTATTATTATTAAGTTCCTTCTGTTAGTGGATGCTTTTGAAGATTCTTAAACGTGTGACAGTCTTGGTATTCTATATGAAAAGTGTTACATCCAATTCTCAGAGGACTGCTCCTCATAAAGGAGTCATAATGAGACCAGAGTGATGAGAGAACATATTTTCACCGCGGTGGTATTTCCATTTGAGTATGAAGGCAACAAAACGCATACTAGAACGTAGATCGCAGTTCTAATACTTCCATCACCAATGTAGCTAAAAGTAGAATCGCAGAGAGATAGAACCAAGATCCTGAACTAATTGCTCAACCCTGAAATATCATCCATTTCAGATACATCACCCTTTGCTACTTTCGGCATTGAAGAGTCCTTCGCAGCTATTTCCCTACTTCGCATTGTTTTTGATATAGCTGTATATCATCCGTAAACGTCATATTTGACAGCACTTCGCCTGCAAGTCAACTCAATTTAACAAAACAACTTTATTTATGAAAAAATGAAATTTTTCTCCAAATGTATTTGTGAGATAATATAATTTTCGCACTGAATAATACAGAAGGGGTACAATTTCATTGAAACCGGAAACGTATTGAAGCTCATTAATCCGAAATTTCCCATTCCAAAGAGGCTTCTTGCGAGAATGTGCATGCCGAATTTGCTGGTAGACTCCGCTTTGCGTAGTCGCTTCGTGGATTCGTGAAGCTAATGGGTTCAAACACGTTGGGGATTCCCCCTCGTCCTCCCCTTTTGTCGCTAATTGATCCGAGGCGGGCTGACAGAATGCGCAACTAAGCGGCTCTTCTACTGTTACTGCAACCTTCTCGTGGTGCTTCTGCGGCTTCTAAACGCCGATGTAGCGAGTTTATTAAAGGTCGCGTTAATATGAACCAATTTACTCCCGCGGCAAGAAAAAGGAGTTCCCACTTAATTTAATCTTCATTATAGCAATTTTATTTTCTTTTTAGTGGTTTTTCTAATTGGTGGTAAAGAGTACAAGGTAATAAGGATGTTTGCGGTTCGCGCAATTTGTATTAAGGCCAATTACTTTAAAAACAGTTCGGGTGGAAGTTCCCAATGACCCGGATGGTTAGATGGTCCGGGATCTTCCTCGGCGGCTAACTCAATTTCCCCGTAGATACACCTCGCCCATGCACACATATACGGGTCGGTACACAATTCAATTTGAGGGGCGTAACGTGTGCTTCCCCGCGTACCGTTTGATACGCCATTTGCAAATTCTTAACGATTACATGGCTCCGGGACCGGACCGCAACACCCTCATTTGCATTGGAAACGGGCGATGGTAACGGCGGCCTCGGAGTCCAAGAGAAACTCGTTCTACTACCTCTCTGTTATAATATCCTTTATAGAGTCGAGGGAATTCCGTCGTTGCTTGTGGCAGACCCTTTTTGTTTAAGATGGATGCGAAGGGAAGTAAAGTAAGTAAGTCGCATAATCTGGTATAATACCAAAACAAGAGACTTGTTTGGTTAAGTTTTTTAAATGAAAACTACAGTGTGTTAAGTAATTATCGTATCCGATGTCATCATTGCAAGTATGCAACCAATATCACAGTGCAATAAGCATCATACGCAAATCGTGTATAACAATACCAATACTGTAATATTGGCTGCATAAATCATTTATATACCCGAAACTGAAAATTTTGAGCAATACGTCGAACGTCTCGAACAAACCTATGCGAAGCTAGCCCCCAATTTTTCTAGCCTCCAATTAGATAGGATTTTACATGTATAGTATTTTGATTATAACAAGAGAACTAGTCAACCGATTTCGATAAACAATGCCTCATTCGAAAGCTTAATCTTTGGCCAATACGAAAGTGGAAATGCCCGATTCGAAATCTCTTTCGAATTCCGCTAAAACGCCAAAATAATGCGAAGGTACACGAAAACAACACAAAAATGACCTTTTTTAAGTGGTGATAACTCGTAAACGATGTACCCGAAGATCAAGATCTATACGTCATTCGATTCGTCATAGTTTCTTCTATCGAAACCATAAAATGCCCGATTTCAATTCTCCCCCGTATAGCCTCCCCCGTTTAACCTTGTATAGCTCTCGGAATGACACCGTGTTTCGTGTGGCTCGTTGTTTATGCACGTGTGAACGCCAGAAAGTCTAGCCCCCAATATAAAAAAATTAATTTAAACTAAATCGACTATACGAATTTGACGGATTTTAATGATTTATATCTCAATTAAAAGAGTGTGTCTGGCCGAACGCGGTGGTCGAAATGCCCGATTCTAAATATTTAAGGATTTTCATTAAAACATCAAAAACGAATTAATCAAACACATCAATTATCACAGGCCGACAAAAATTTAAATGTTTTCTAAACCAACAAGTAGACTATACTATCCCGAAGGTTTTTCACGTTCTAAATCCAAATTTAACCTCAAAAATGCTTCATCACGTAAGGTTTTCAAAATATCTTAGCTAAAATATGTTAAAAATACGGTTTCTGGTCGTATTTGTGGTTATAGTTCACCATGATGGAATTAAAAAAAAAATTTTTTTTTCAGAAATTTTGAAATTATTACCCTTTCCCTTTAAAACTCTTTTTCAATTATTTAAATATCTTTTTTCTTCTTCGAGATATCATCTGTTGAAATTAATAAGTACGTCGGTTTGTTCTGTCCTCGATAAACTGATGTTGAGTTACATCAAGTTAGCGATGCTAACGCACAAGTAAAATAAATATGCGAAAATATGATTAAATATCTAAAAATGAAACTTTAAAGTTGAAATATTTAACCATACATTTATCTTTTAACCAGGTGGTATTCAATTGAGAAACAGGACATTCAAAATCCAGTTAATTTTTATGAATTTATTTGGTTTGTTAGCAAAGTTATAGTTTTAATGGGAAAACTATAGCAATATTTACAAAAATAAAACGATTGTTTACGAGATTTATTCATTGTAAAAGAGACAATTTACATATTATTTTTTATTTAAGCTCTATAGCGTTTTATAAGATGAAAATCACAACCATATTGGATTTTCTAGATAAAATTTTTGAAACGATGGAATATTGATTTCATAGTCGGAAGGCTTATTCTTTAGTGACTTTTTACTTTTTCACCTTGTTACACCAGATTTTCAGTTTTTGCGTAAAAAAATAAAATATACCGTATCCAGTTGGCCTGCCATTACACGACCGACATTTTTCTAAAATTTGTCCTCAAAGTTGGCTTGGTTTTTAAAAAACAATTGATTTTGTTTTAACGCGAACTGTCACTTACGTGGTAAATACTGCTATTTGCTGCTAATTGCTATTAATTGATTTTGATTGTTGGTTTTGTCTGCAGTTGTTACTTGTTGTTGATTGTTTTTATTTATTGTCAATTGTTGTAAATTGTTGTTAACTGTTTTAATTGTCGAGCGTTGTTAATTTTGTTCCTTGGTGTTTGTTGTTTTTTTATTGTTGATTGGTTGTTGGTTTGTACGTTTGTGTCAATTAGTCTTGATTGTTGTTAATTGTTACTTTTTATTTATGAACGTTGTTGACTGTTGTCCGTTGTTAAAAAAATTTGAAGGTTTATTAAGTGAGTATCTCTCCAGTGACGTTTTCTATTGAAGGTAAGTCGATTTTCATTTTTATTAAATTTACTAATTTAGAACACAAAATCTGAATCAAAAGTGACCTAAAAGTCATATTTTGTTTAAAATAAGTACCTATATTTGCGTTTTAGCAAACATGTCTTCAAGACTTCCTTGTATAAACAAACTTGATAAGTTTTGTTACATTTGCGGAAACTTCGAAACACGTCCTTACCGCAGAACCATTAATGAATGGATTAAAAAAAAATTTTTAGAATGTTATAACATACCTATGAGAAATTTAGGTAAACCGTGGGTACCTACATCTATTTGTAATACTTGTAGATTAACTCTGATTAATTGGAACGATATGAAAAAGGAAGTTGTCATTACACCAACCATGTGGTATGAGCCTAAGGATCACAATGAAGACTGTTACTTCTGTGCCTGTGATATAACAGGTTATAATAAAAAAAATAAAGGAAACATATTATATTCTAACGTACAAAGCGTAATGCCAGCCAAGAAAGGAAAAATAACGAGATTAGACAAAGTACCACCTAATAAAAATGAATGTCGTTTGGAAGAAATGAGTTCTGTTGAACGTGAAAAGGACAGTGATTATGAGGATTCTGTTAGTGCCAAAGACCCTGAACTTTTTGATCAAGATTCATTAGAAGATCTTATTCGCGATCTTAGTCTTTCTAAAGATTCAGCAGAAATATTGGCTTCCAGACTTAAAGAGAGGAACATGTTGTTACCCGGAACAAAAATTACAGCGTACAGAAAAAGAGATGAGGAATTTCTGAAATATTTTTCTAGTGAAAATTCCTTAGTTTATTGTAATGATATAGAAGGACTTATCAATACATATCAAGTAGGTGTGTATAAGTCCGATGACTGGCGGCTCTTTATAGATTCCTCTAAAGAAAGCCTTAAAGCAGTGTTGCTCCATAACGGCAATAAATACGCAGCAATCCCTATTGGTCATTCCACCAGGCGAAAAGAATCATACGAAGACCTTCAATTTGTACACGCAAAAATCAACTACAACATCCATAACTGGTTTATATGTGGTGACTTTAAAATGATTAATATTTTGGTTGGTTTACAATCAGGAAATACAAAAAATCCTTGCTTTCTCTGTATTTGGGACAGTCGCGCCCGAGAACAACATTGGATTAAAAAAAAGTGGCCTGAAAGATTTGATTGGAAAGTTGGTTCCAACAATGTTGTTTACAAGAGTCTTGTTGACACAAAGCGTATTTTGTTACCTCCACTCCACATCAAATTAGGCTTGATGAAACAATTCGTAAAAGCCTTAAATACTGATGGAAACTGTTTTAAATATCTTAAGTCTGCATTTCCAAATTTAAGTCATGCTAAAGTTAAGTAGGGTATCTTCGTGGGGCCTGATATAAGAAACTTAATGAAAGATGACGATTTTATAAGAACAATGACAAATAACGAAAAAAATGCTTGGTTAAGTTACAAAGAAGTTGTACAAAATTTCTTGGGCAACCATCGGGATCCACAATATAAAAACATTGTATCGACAATGTTTTTAAATGTGCGTTCGTTATCATAAGAAATTAAAATAACATCTAAACGGCTATAAATAGGAAAAAAAGTTTTAAAAATACAAAATTAAATACAATAAAAAACAAATTAATTTAAAAATATTCGAGAATAAGTGAAAGTTATGAAGTTTTATTGTTATAAAGTATATCAAACAAAAATATTGTAAATTAATTTTTACTTTCTCGCACTATATGTATACGAAGTATGTATATATATGAGACAAAGTATTGTAATCGTGTAAAAATTCGACCTCGACATTTTGATGGATATACACGTTTTGAGGTCCCCTGTGTCCATATTGACTATTTCCAGAAAATGTCTGTGCGTATTTATGTACGTACGTATGTATGTATGTATGTGTGTAAACACGATAACTTAAAAACGCAATCAGTTACCGTAATAACATTTGGTATATAGCCATTAAACCAAAATCGAAAGCTCGTAAACACCTTTAAGACCAAATCCACCAACCCGAAATGGCACTTTAGCTGAAGACATTTTCAAACATTTCATATAAACTTACATTTTTGAAATGTATAGTCTAACATATACTTTCGTATACATCTAATAAATGACAAAAATTACGATATATTGAATTTCAGCGAAATCGCTTGACCGGAAGTGTCACTTTACCTGAACACATACACTTTTGTATACGTCTGTAAAATGAGAAAAAAATACCATATATGAAATTTTATCGAAATCGTATGATCGGATCAGTCATTTGTACTTTTTTGTATGTAAGTATTTACAATGTTTTGAATTCACTGCGTTTTAATGCGTTTTTCCAACTACATTAATTGCAGAAACCTTTTTTTAACAATCTCTGTAAACGACATTGATAGGGTAAGGGCAGGCCACTTCAGGTTCTTTATCATTAATTTCGTTTTAAACCATACGTTTGTTGTTATTTGTTATTTATTAATATTTTGTATTGCTTTGAAGTGTTAATAAAACATTTTAAAACTTGTAAATAAAACTGGAAAATAAACAGATGTTATTTCAAATATGATGAATTTCTTAGTTTTAGGACACAATTTCTCAAAGATCAAGAAAAATATTTAAATGAATAACATAAGATTTTAAGGGGGCAGAGAAATAGTTTTAAATGGCATAATGACTTCTGTAGAAAAAAATTATCTTTTGATGTAAATTCAGCCTTGAATGTGCTGAAAAATCGTGTTTTTCGCATATTTTAGGTAAGATATCTTGGAAATCTTAGGTGATGAAGCAATTCTGACATCAGATTCGGATTCAGGGTATCGAAAATTATTTGGAAGGTATAGTCTGGTCTCTGGTTTAAAAATTTGTCGGCCTGTGTTATCTTCTTAACTAATTGACCAATTTTAGTCATCAACATCTCGATCGAAAGCATGATCTACAATAAATGCGAAGGCGGAAATGCCCGATTTTAAAATTTACTAATTACCTACGTACGGTTATTTAAATGAGTCCACGTATCTACCGACTGGAACTCTAGCCCCCAATACGAAAAAATTAATTTTGATTAAATTCGCTATAACTAAAGAACGGTTTGACCGATTTTAATGTTATATATCGCAAATGAAAAGGTTGCGTCTGGCTGAATGTAGAAGTTATAAACATTAAATTAACAAGGTGTATACACACATAACATTGTATTACATGAAACTCTAAGTGCATTTTTCTCGAAACATCCTTTTTACATCTGGTTAACACGATTCCTAAAAAACTACTCATTCGATTGACTTGAAATTTGAACTGCAGTTTCAAATAGCATCTTTCTACCGTATGATCTACAGAGAAGCTGATACGATATATACATGATTTATTTTTGAGAGAAACTTATCGATTTGAAGAACAAAATCGATTATCTTAATTTGACTAGGCGTCATTTTGCCAATAACATTTTTTTTTGCTTAGTTCTAGTTCAAACGATAATCACAAGTACATATATAGAAAAGAACATAATTTGATTTTTGAGTTTCCGATCATTTCAAGGATAGATATTGTGTCAACCAGCAACTTAGACAATCCACGTACCAACTTGATTGAGGGACAATGTAAAGATTATTTTCTATAAACAATTCTTTTTAAATAAGTAAATATATCATGAAAACATATGCAAAAGATTAAATTGAAATACCACATAATTTGGTAGCAAAAAATTCCCGAAGAAATCATTTTATTTGATATAAAAAAAAAAGATGGGGGAGTCCCATTAAAAAGTTTGAATTATACTAGTATTATTTGGAGTGGTTTACACTCAATTTCAAATTATTTCATGTTTTGATAATGTTGATTAAAACTTTATAATTTTTCAAGCACAAAATGAAAAAATTTATTGAATGGTACCGTTTTTCAAGCACAAATGCAAGGAGTAGCGTTCAAACGGTTTTTATCTGGAAAAGTTACAAAGTTCAAATCGCGAATCTTCCCGATATGTTTTGATCAATTAATAAAATTGAAAACGACTCACCGAATGGATGTTGTTTCAATTGGATTTTACTTCGAAGCTCAGCTGGAAAGAAACGATAAACTAATTTATTGTGACAAAAAAAATTTATTAATACGATACCTTTTAACATCCATAAAATAGCAATCCCATGATGTCCTATATCACATCACTAATATCACCTAACACTTAGCATAAATATAGCACGCATTTATCACTTAATTCAAATAATAAGTTTTATTTTTCTAAACTACTTTATCACCCTTAAATGCCCGCATATCAACTAAAATGCGTTATTAGCGAATCAACTTCCAAACATCCCCTCCTTAATTTATTGTGGGAAGAAGGAATACTGGAGGTGAATAAACAAAAAATGTAAAGACGACGGGCCAAAGCGGTTTTAAATCGTTTTTTGGTTTTAAAACTCAACCTTTCAATAAAAAAATTACTCGTTTTCTCGAAACATTTCAAATAAAACTTACGTCATTTTACTCAAATAAAACGCACTAATCGAATTTCAATGTCCTGCAAAAGAAAGTCTATCCCCCAATATAAAAAAAGTAATTTAAACTAAATCGACTATAATTAGAGAACGGTTTGACTGATTTTAATGTTTTATATCTCAATCAAAAGTTTGGGGGCTAGACTTCCAGTCGGCAGATTCACGGGATCATTTCAATAGCCGTACGCAGGTAATTAGTAAATTTTGAAATCGGGCATTTCCACCTTCGCATTCATTGTAGATCATACTTTCGATCGAGATGTTGATGACTAAAATTGGTCAATTAGTTAAGGAGATAATTGATGTGTTTGATTAATTCGTTTTTTGTGTTTTAATTAAAATCCCTAAATATTTAGAATCGGGCATTTCGACAACCGCATTCAGGCAGACACAAACTTTTAATTGAGATATAAAACATTAAAATCCGTCAAACCGTTCTCTAATTATAGTCTATTTAGTTTAAATTATTTTTTTTATATTGGGGGCTAGACTTTCGGGCGTTCACACGTGCATAACCAACGAGCCGAACACGGTGTCATTCCGAGGGCTGTACAAGGTTAACGGGAGCGAATTGAAATCGGGCATGTTGTGATTTCGATAGAAGACACTATGACGAATCGAATGACGTATAGATCATGATCATCGGGAACCTCGTTTACGAGTTATCACCACTTAAAAAAGGTCGTTTTTGTGTTATATTCGTGTACCTTCGCATTATGTTGGCGTTTTAGCGAAATTCGAAAGAGATTTCGAATCGGGCATTTCCACTTTCGTATTGGTCAAAGATTAAGCTTTCGAATGAGACATTGTTTATCGAAATCGGTTGACTGGTTCTCTTGTTATAATCAAAATACTATACATGCAAAATCCTATCTAATTGGGGGCTAACTTCGCATAGGTCTCGAACAATACATTATAATAAATGACATCCAAGAAGGAAAGAAAGCGGCGTTGCTGATAACATTAATTGGAGCAAAAATGTACGCTATTTTAAAAAATGTATTACTTCCGTAGAAACCAAGTTCAAAAACTTACGATGAGTTGGTTAAAGTGCTAAAGAAATATTTTTCACCTACAAAGAATATTATAGCTGAAAGGTTTAAATTTAATAAGAGACCAAGAAGAACGAGAAACATTATGTGAGTACATTGTTGAGTTACAAAAATTGGCTGATACATGCAATTTTGGAGTTTTCTTAAATGAAGCACTTAGAAATAGGTTTGTAGCAGGTATAAAGTCATTAAACGTTCAAAGAAAATTAGTGGCAGAAAAAGGTTTAACTTGGGAAAATGCAAAGAAAATTGCTGTGAACATGGAATTGGCAGATTCTCAACTCAAAGTGTTTAAAGCGCCAGGTGTGAATATTAGACAAGTCAAGTTCAAATACAATAAAAGTCAAAAAAAATCAAAAGAAGTAAGGAAGACGTCAAGTGGTCTGGGAAGTGTTGTCGAAAAGGAAGGTCAAATCGAGAGTCATCAAACGAGTCAGTCTGTAAGGTCCGATAAGGAATGTTGGAGGTGTGGACGTTTTCACAATCCAAATGGATGTCCAGCACAAGAATGGGAGTGCTATGTGTGCAAAAAGAGGAGGCATACATCAAGAAAATGTAAAAAGAAAAGTGTCAAGTCTGTTGAAGAGGAAAGAAATGAAGGTGAAGAGGGTTCAGAAGATGAGAAATCAGTGGACGAGTATATACTAGGGGTTATAAATGTTATTAGTGAGCATAAACCGAAAACAATAAAGGTTAAGTTAAACGAAGTAAAATGTTTGATGGGAATTGATTGTGGTGCTTGTCATGCATGTTACTGATTTTTTAAAAAAGTTTGGTAAAATTGTAGATTTGACAAAAAGTTACAAGTTTTAAGTTAAAAGCTGTAACAGGGGAAAACTTGGACGTTGTAATAATAAATGCTTTATAAATGCTTTATTCCAACAGGTCTCCACCCAATTACAAGAATACAAAAAGAAAAAAAAATACAAATGTAGTAATATACAAAAAAAAACAATAGGTAGTAATGATAACAATTGTAAGATATATGAATACATTAAAATGGAAAAATAGTATTGTACATATAATGAATGGCAATCAAGACGAAAAGGTATATTAGCGATTAATAATTGTGAAGTGATCTATGATTTTATTGTTAATGAATGACCAGGTATCGGTAAAAATATCACATTCAGCGGAAATCTGGTTATAATAACTACACATCAATGACACTGGGGAGCGTTGAGACAACACTCTTCTGTTGAAGTTGCAATAGAAAACACGCGTCGATCTAACATTAAGACTTGGTACGTTAAAATGGATCATGTATAAAATCTGTGAACAGTCAATCAAACCGTGAAGTAAACCATACAAAAATCTCACAGCGATTGTTATTCTACGTGTTGACAGTGACACTACATCAAATCGGTTCAGTAATATACTATAATCAATACCTCTAGGGGGATATATTTGATCAATTCAAAAGTGAATTACAAAAATTAGAACAAAAGTTAAAACTAGCGAATGGGCAAGTCTTATAGTGGTTGTTCAGAAAGGGAATGAAGGGATTAGACTGTGTGTTGACTATAAAGTGACTTGACATATCAGCAGCTCATTGTAGATAATAAGTCTCAAGAAGTCCTTACCATAAATACGCATTTGCGACCAAAAAGATTGCAATTTGATATATCCAGTGGACCGTCTATTTTCCAGTCCGTAATGGATAGAATCTTACAAGGAATAGAAGGGACGCATTGTTAAATTGACGATATTATAATAGCAGGTTTAACTATTGAAGAATGTTATGAAAAAACATGTAGAGTTTTAGATAGATTTAGAAAACATAATGTAAGAATAAATTTTAAGAAAAGTAGGTTTTTTGAAACTGAAATTGAGTTTCTTGGTCATACTATAAGTGCAATGGGTATTAAACCAACACAAGCCAAAATAGAAGCTATTCAAAAGGCACCTATTCCTGAAACAGTACAACAATTACAAACTTATTAGGTCTCATAAATTATTATAGAAAGTTCTTACCGAGATTGTCAGAAAGGTTGTATGTTTTATATAAACTGTTGCATAAGAAAACATCATTTAATTGGTCAGAGGAATGTAATAAGGCTTTTGAACTTAGCAAAGAGTTAATTTTACAAAATAATGTATTAGTACATTATAATCCCGAAAAACCTTTATTTGTTACATGTGACGCTAGTAGTTATGGTAATTGGATGTGTTTTAAGTCATAAAATGAATGCCGAACCAATCTATTTTGCTTCAAATACTTTAACAGATGCACAAAAGAATTATTCACAATTAGATAAAGAGACTTTAGCTTTGGTGGTGGCAGTAAAAAAGTTACATAAATATTTGTATGGGCGGAAGTTTACGCTTGTTATAGATCACCAACCATTAAAAACAATTTTCAATTCGAATAAAAATATACCTACCACTGCAGCTGCGCGTTTACAGAGATTTGCAGTAGTATTATCAGGATATAATTACGATATAATGTACCGGAAAGGGAAATCAATAGCAAATGCAGATGCAATGTCTAGATTGCCGATGAAAGAGACAATAAATTTTGCTAATGAGTCGATAAACAGTTTTAATTTTTTTGAAAATGTACCTTTATCTTTTAAAGAAATAGCTAAAATTACAAAAAAAAACCCCAATATTAAGTAAGGTGTCCGATTTTATTATGTTGGGATGGCCTGAACACATAAATAACGATTTGTTGAAATCATATTTTATAAGAAAATCCGAATTAACTACAGAACAAGATTGTGTGATGGGGGGAAGTAGAATTATAGTTCCATGAAGATTGAGAGAACAATGTTTAAAATTATTTCATGAAAGTCACACAGGAATTGTAAAAACCAAAATGTTAATGAGAAGTTAATGTTGGTGGCCAAAGATAAATGATGATATTGAAATGATGCTAGCAAAATGTGAAACGTGTCAAAAATATTAAAATTACAGTCGTCAGATTTGATACCGTGGACGAAAACGAGCAGGAATTTTGAAAGAAAACATATTGACTTTTTTGTTAAAGACCAAATGGGACTAAATGGGGAGCTTATTCCGCCCAAAATGCGGGGGAAAAATTAAAAATTTAAAAAAATTAAAAAATGCATTTTAATTAAAAAAATATATATAATCAAAGAAATATAAATAAACTTAAAAAAGACTGGAATAATCAAAATCCATACTTCAGCAAAAATTTAAGAACTATACTGGTGAAAAACCAAACTTAAGGAAATAGTTGGGAATACTCTGGTCAGAAGGTTAATTTACAAGAAAAAGTCTGAAATTGCAATAGTTATAAACTAGACTTCAGCAAAAAACAGGAATTACATTGTTCAAAGTCCATATGAAGTCTGAAATTACTGTTCAGAGAAAACAAAAAATTGATTATAAACCAAACATGATTTTTCATGGCAATACTTATGTGTCCAATAAAAGAATGCGAAGAATATGAACATGAAACCAATGGACTTGTCTTGTTATTGCACAGGACAGGAAATAACCAATACGAAAACTTTGCCAATGCAGGATAAGCACAAAAGCAAAGTAACAGCTGCATAAATGAGGTACCGGGTGGTACAAGATCCGTATAGATAATAAGAGGCTCCCAAAAAGATGATGATAGACACCCAGAAAGAAGTACCTGTCAGTATTAAGAACACAACATACATAACGTTGGCAGAAGACTAGATACTTCTTCTAAAAAACTAAATACTGCTTTCTGAAGACTAGATACTGCTCTGGAAGATTAAATACTGCTTTGAGAAGACTAGATACTGCCGACAGGTCTAAATACAGCATCTGGAACACTAAATACTGCTTTCTAAAGACTAAAATTGCTTTGTGGAGACTAAATACTGCTTTCTGAAGACTGGATACTGGTGACAAGTCTAAGTACTGCAAAAGAAAGATAAGATATTGTTGGAGAAAACATACATAACGTTGGCAGAAGACTAGATACTGCTTCTAGAAGACTAAGTACTGCTTTCTGAAGACTAGATACTTCCGACAGGTCTAAATACAGCGTCTGGAACACTAAATGCTGCCTTCTAAAAACTAAAATTGCTTTATGGAGACTAAATACTGCTTTCTGAAGACTAGATACTGCTAACAGGTCTAAATACTGCAATAGAAAGATAAAATATTTTGGAGAAAACATACATAACTTTGGCAGAAGACTAGATACTGCTTCTAGAAGACTAAATACTGCTTTCTGAAAACTAGATACTGCCGACAGGTCTAAATACAGCGTCTGGAACACTAAATACTGCTTTCTAAAGATTAAAATTGCTTTGTGGAGACTAAATACTGCTTTCTGAAGACTAGCTACTGCTTACAGGTCTAAATACTGCAAAAGAAAGATAAGATATTGTTGGAGAAAACATTAAAAAGGCGACGGCGCTTCCTTTTAGGCGTGCACCCCTTGCACCCCCCGGTAGCGCCGCCTCTGTGTGGATACCAGAAGTAACTGGGTAGACATTCATATTATGAAGGGTACGGATGCCTTGAAAACAATTGAAAATTATGCAGGACACTTGCCATTATGGGTTTACCGCATGAATTGGTAAGTGATAATGGTCCTCCTTTTTCGTCAGCAGAATTTAGTAGATTTTTACAAGCAAATGATATAAAATATATTAAGAGTCCACCATACCATCCACAATCAAACGGTATAACTGAGCAAAGTATGCAAACTATAAAAAAATCATTGTTAAAGCAATTGGTTAACAAAATGAACCACAGTTAACCAATTGGCGTTAACAAGTTGTGCAGAGAGCAACGATTACAAAGTCTACTTTTTATATATTGTAGTACACCAAGCACAAACGGTTTAAGTCCAAATGAAGTTCAAACAAAAACCAAGACCGATGATGTATTAAAACCAAATTATTTAATTGAAAAGAAAGGAAATGTAAAAATAGAAAGAAGACAGTTGTATAAGGAAGGAGAAAGAGTTGTCATGGAGAAAAAGTATGGAAAGAAGGAAGTGAAGATTTTGAGCAGTACTACTTATCTTGTAGAGATAAACGGGGTTATTAAGCAGTTTCATACAGATGCATTAAAACTGAGTTTTTTGGAGAGTGATAGGGATGTACAGGGTTCAACTGAGGTTATGACATTGTTAGATAGTTCTAAGCCTAGTAATGAGGTAAATTTTCATGCTTTACCAAGGGTAATAATAATGATAAGATTGATTTAAATGATAGAGATAGCATCATGCAGGTAATGATGAGTTAACCGAAAATAATGCGACTGAGTTAAATGATCATGATGATAGATTATTCAAAGGCTTTTGATACTATCAATCATGACTTGATGTATGCCATGCTTCGCTACATTGGGTTTGATGATCTTGCATCGGGGTTCTCGCACAGTTACTTGACGGGCAGAATGCTGTGCGTGAAGGTGAATGGTCGCGTTTCATCGTTTCTTTCGACAACGTCCGGTGTTCCTCAGGGTTCAATTTTGGGTCCACTGTTATACTCACTTTACACATCGCATTTTAACAGATACATAAAAAGGTGTAATCATCATTTCTACGCGGATGACACCCAGTTATATATATCTTTTCTGCCATCGGATGTCGATGATGCTTGCTTAGGTCTGACTTCGGATATATTGGCTTTGGAGCTGGTTTCTAGGCGTCACTGCCTTTGTCTTAACTCTTTGCGGTACGTAAATATCCCGACAAAAATAACCCTAGACGTACAAGAAAAAAAATCTAAACCGATGTACGTGACAGTTACAACCATTTTTCAAAGTGGGTTAAATTTTGTCCCAGCATACTATAAAGGTCTATTTTTAAGTGGGTTAAATTGTAACCCGGAGTACCTCAAAGAGTTAATGCTGCTAAAACAGAGCTGATTTTATTTGGGCCAAGAAAGGTGATAAGTGACAATACTGTTCTGGATCGGGTGAAGATAGTTGTCAACAATCAAGTATTGCCGCTGAAGGATTGTGTGAAAAACTTGGGGGTCTTATTGGACGAAAATTTAAACTTTAATAAACACATCAATAAGTGCACTGCTTCCGCGTATGCTGCTCTTAAGCTGATTTATGGCGGTCGGTCGTTCCTCAAACGTAGAACAAGGGTGCTTTTGTGCGAGGCCTTGGTGTTAGCGCATTTTAATTATTGTGATACATTGTATGATCCGTGTATTTCGTATAGTAACACGAAAAAAATTCAGAAAATTCAAAATTCTTGCTTGCGCTTGATATTTGAGTTACGGGGGCGTCAGCATGTTTCGCACAAATTAAAGAATTTGAGTTGGCTCAACATGAAAAACAGGCGCATACTTCATTCGGCGGTTTTGTTCTTTAATATAATTACTTTGAAGAAACTTCCATACTTGTTCAATAAAATAAAATTTCGTACCGATGTTCAAGCCTTGAATATTCGATTCAAAGGCACTCTTACCCCGCCGATACATCATCACCAGCTATTTAAGAAATGCTTTTCATACCAAATAACACATATTCTTAATGATTTGCCATCAACTATAAAATATAGCACTTCTTCAAGGTTGTTTTGTCACAGAGTGAAGGGCCGCTTGTCTCAAATTCAGAATGCATTGTAGGGCGACAGGGATCGGGCAGTTTACGCTTAGTAATTAATTATGATTTCACCATCGGGTCTTTTTCTTTTCTTGTTTCTTTTCTTTTTCTCTCTTGTATATTTAGAATTAGTTTTATTAGGTTTGAGTAGAAGAGCAGGTGCTGTTACGGCTGCACCTGAACTTCGCCTAATTTGTCCTGGGTTAATTTATAATAATTTTATGTATATATACTATGCCAATGTACATCTAATGGGACAAATAAAGTCATATTATTATTATTATTATAGTATTACTGCCGATAAGTTTACAAGTGATATTCGAAAATCTTCTAGAGTAAGAAAACCTGTTATTCGTTTAAATTTGTAAAACGTTATTTAAAAGGGGAGGTAGTGTAGGATACTGTAATTGTCGATAATAAAGTAAGTTAGAATAAGATGACGTAATGAAAGAACATGTCGTGTGATAGCGGGAAACAAATGACCGTTATGAAATAAATTGTACTTATTAAAAAGAAGAGTCTGTTTTATTTAATACACAACAGACGTCGGGGACGATAATTAATTAACACACTGTATTTGTTTATATCTTTTAGAACCATGAGTTGAGAACTTTGCAAAAAGATCCAATTACTTATTTCGTAATTAATTTTTCATAGCTAATTAACAAAAAATGTTTTAACCTACATCAAACCCACATCAACCTATTCCGATAGAAGTGAGGAAATTTCCTACAACATACAGTAATGAGCACCGAACATTAACGTAATATAGCTTCTACGTTTACTGTGTATAGTGTAGACCATCCATGGCTAATATCATTAGTTGTAATTGCAACGCCAACAGTCACTAACGTTTATGGCCGATATTAATTCACAAACGATGGTTTCCTACGATTCGGAAAACTAACGCCATCTCTCTCTCTCTCCACGGCTTTCCCTCTTTCTCTTTATTGCTATCTCTCTCTAGCAACAACTGTAAAATTGGATACCGTTGATCTGGAACGGCATCAAATCTTGATTACTGAACGGTTCGTTGACCGGTTCAACAGAAGAAATGGACCATGGCATGACGTGATTAGAGTCTATTGCCTCGAAAAACGGGCGACGAAAAAATAGGGGAGGGCAAAACACCCTAACAACTAGCAAACTGCAGTGGCAAAGCGCGGGGGTTACAATGCCCGGGCAAATCGTAAAAGCGGATTTCGAAATAAGCCGGGACGGACCCCAGAGGAGCGCGACGGGAAACCTTTTTGCTCTCGCCTGGAAATATTGAACTTTCAACACGACGACGACGGTCGCCATCGTCTCGTGATTTTTATTGCTACACTTCTACGGCCGGAAATAGTTCGATTACGCCGTGTTTTCTCGTCGACGAACGCCTCTTAACCTTTTGGTCGATGGACTTTTGTGAACCCACCAACCTTTTTATTTTACACTTTAGTTTCTTACTACAACGATACAGTTACGATATAACAAATTTAAATGCAAAATTTTATTCATAAACTAGAAGCAAACTAAGCTTGTTAAAGCGAAGCATAACACTGGCCGATATCATTCGCGAATAATACCAACGGAGATGCTACCATCTGAATCCTAAGCTGCAATAAGATAAAGATCAAATAATACGGGACACTGAACGAATTGATATTACACTTATGTATTTTATTTTTGGTTACTTGGTTGTGTTGCCACCTTTACGGATGTTACGGATGTGACGATGTTTGAGAAAATAAAATGAGCTAAGGATAATTTAGCGCTATACACTCAATTTCCTTACAAACATAAATGAATGTATATCAATTTATTTCAACCAGTTAGCAGTCCATAGCATTGATCATCGTCTTATGATCATCGTCTTAAAAAAACAACAAAAAATCAACTATAAATATTACCAACATGTCAAGGGCATAATATGCATTCAAGACACCACCGATATCCAAAGAGCCTTTTAATTTTAGAAGTGCAAAATATGCAGAATTCAATTTTTTTGAAACCTAGTCAATATGTTCGTTAAAGGCTAGATTATTATCAATTGTTATACCCAAAAATTTAGCAGTTATTTCCAATTTAATATTCTCTAAATTTAAATCAAAAGCTCTACGCTACTGAAACCGAACACAAATTGTTTTGTTTAAATTCAAGATTAATCGATTGCTGTCACACCACTTTACAAAAGCATTAACCGTGCCCGTAGATAATATCTGGAGTGATTCCGGAGTATCCGCAGCCATCGCAATGCTGGTATCACCAGCATACATTACAATACGCACATCATTCAACAAAAAAGACAAATCATTAATGAATAGTCCTACGACATACTTGTCACCTATTGAAGCAGTTTCCGTTGATCTACCTCGTCTAAAACCGTTCTGGTTATTAACAATTAAATTATTCAGATAAGTTAAAAGGCGATCTTCAATAACTAATTCAAAAATCTTAGAAAAGACACTATTTCTATATATAGGCCGATAGTTGCTAATATCAGTGAGCAACCCCTTCTTATGGACTGCAATGACTTTACTATTTTGGTAAACTAGATTTGGTCAGACCTTCAATTTCATTTAACCGAACAAAGAACACAACACACCTTAAAGCAGGAACAAAAAATTGTTCCAAATGTTTGCCAAAAAATCATACCTTATGGGTACTAACTGTAAATTTGGAAAAAAGTAGTGTTCGAGATTGGTATAACGAGTTCATGTTTGAAAAAGAAGACTATTCTGAAGATTACAAGTATATAGTGCGAACTGCGCTAGACCTGGTTAAGGTTTATGTTTTTTTCTGTTCATTACCAACAATTTATAGATAAAATGTTTTTCTGTCACTTTTAATTCATGTGCTATGATCATATTTGTGAACAAAAATTATCAGTTTTGTTATTTTGGACATTTGCATCTACTATCTACAATATAAAGATGATTGCGCTAAATCTGCCTATAAATTACGTCTTGTTTATTCATTTTTAGCAATTTATACACAAAACATTTTTCTTTATCACTTTTAATTCATGCGCTTTGGTCATCTTTAGTAAAAAAAATTAACAATTTTGGATATTTGCGCTTAGTAACTACGATATGGTGATAATTGCGCAAGATCTGCTTATCAATTATGCCTTATTAGCTGGTTATCAGCAATTTATATAGAAAAAATGTTCCTCAATCACTTTTAATACCTGTGCTTTGATCATCTTTATTAACGAAAATTAACAATTTTGATATTTTGGACATTTGCGCTTAGTAACTACAATATTATTACTATTTGGGCTTACTAACCATAATATAATGATGAATGCGCAAGACCTGCCTATCAATTACGTCTTATTAGTTCGTTATCAGCAATTTAAATATATAACATTTCTTTCTATCACTTTTAATTCATCTCTATAAACAAAAATGTATCAATTTTGATATTTTCAACATTTCCACTTATTAACTAAAATATAGTGATAATTGCGCATGATCTGTTTATCAATTATGCCTTATTAGTTCGTTATTAGCAATTTATATACAAAATATTTCTTTCTATCACTTCTAATTAATGTACAATGATCAACTTTATTAACAAAAATAATCAATGTTGATAGTTTAGTCATTTGCGCTTAGTACCTACAATATAATGATAATTGCGCAAGATCTGCTTTTCAATTACGTTTTATTAGCTCATTATCAGCAAATTATACATAAAACATTTTTCTCTACCACTTTTAATTCATGAGCTATCATTAACTTTATTAACAAAAATTATCAATTTTGATATTTTGGACATTTCGGCTTAGTAACTACAATATAATGATAATTGCGCTAGATTTGACTGTTAATTACGTTTTATTAGCTCATTATCAGCAATTTATATATAAAACATTTTTCTCTATCACTTTTAATTCCTGTGCTCTGATTATATCTATATTAACGAAAATCAGCAATTTTGATATTTTGGACATTTTCGCCTTCTAATTACAATACGGTGATAAGTGCGCAAGATCTGCTTTTCAATTACGTTTTATTAGCTCATTATCAACAAATTATATATAAAACATTTTTCTCTACCACTTTTAATTCATGACCTGTCATCAACTTTATTAACAAAAATGATCAATTTTGATATTTTAGACATTTGCGCTTAGTAACTACAATATAATGATAATTGCGCAAGATCTGACTGTTAATTACATCTTATTAGCTTATTATCAGCAATTTATATATAAAATATTTTCCTCTATCACTTTTAATTCCTGTGCATTGATCATCTTTATTAACGAAAATTAACAATTTTGATGTTTTGGACATTTGAACTTTCTAATTAAAATATGGTGATAAGTGCGCAAAATCTGCTTACCAATTATGTCTTATTAGCTCGTTATCAGCAAATTATATATAAAACATTTTTCTCTATCACATTTAATTCATGAGTTATCATCAACTTTATTAACAAACATCATCAATTTTGATATTTTGGATATTTGCGTTTAATAACTACAATATAATGATAATTGCGCATGATCTGATTATTAATTACGTCTTATTAGCTCATTATCAACAATTTATATATAAAACATTTTCCTCTATCACTTTTAATTCCTGTACTTTGATCATCTTTATTAACGAAAATTAACAATTTTGATGTTTTGGACATTTGAGCTTTCTAATTACAATATGGTGATAAGTGCGCAAAATCTGCTTACCAATTATGTCTTATTAGCTCGTTATCAGCAAATTAAATACAAAACATTTTTCTCTATCACTTTTAATTCATGAGTTATCATCAACTTTATTAACAAAAATCATTCATTTTGATATTTTGGACATTTGCGCTTAGTAACTACAATATAATGATAATTGCGAATGATCTGATTATTAATTACGTCGTATTAGTTCATTATCAATAATTTATATATAAAACATTTTCGTCTATTACTTTTATTTTCTGTGCTTTGATCATCTTTATTAACGAAAATTAACAATTTTGATATTTTGGACATTTGCGCTTAGTAATTGCAATATAATGATAGTTGCACAAGATCTGACTATTAATTATATCTTATTAGCGCATTATCAGCAATTTATATATAAAACATTTTCCTCTATCACTTCTAATTCCTATGCTTTGATTATGCTTTATTAACGAAAATTAACAATTTTCATGTTTTGGACATTGGAGCTTTCTAATTACAATATGGTGATAACTGCGCAAAATCTGCTTACTAATTATATCTTATTAGCTCGTTATCAGCAAATTATATATAAAACATTTTTCTCTATCACTTTTAATTCATGAGTTATCATCAACTTTATTAACAAACATCATCAATTTTGATATTTTGGATATTTGCGTTTAATAACTACAATATAATGATAATTGCGCATGATCTGATTATTAATTACGTCTTATTAGCTCATTATCAACAATTTATATATAAAACATTTTCCTCTATCACTTTTAATTCCTGTACTTTGATCATCTTTATTAACGAAAATTAATAATTTTGATGTTTTGGACATTTGAGCTTTCTAATTACAATATGGTGATAAGTGCGCAAAATCTGCTTACCAATTATGTCTTATTAGCTCGTTATCAGCAAATTAAATACAAAACATTTTTCTCTATCACTTTTAATTCATGAGTTATCATCAACTTTATTAACAAAAATCATTCATTTTGATATTTTGGACATTTGCGCTTAGTAACTACAATATAATGATAATTGCGAATGATCTGATTATTAATTACGTCTTATTAGTTCATTATCAATAATTTATATATAAAACATTTTCGTCTATTACTTTTACTTTCAGTGCTTTGATCATCTTTATTAACGAAAATTAACAATTTTGATATTTTGGACATTTGCGCTTAGTAATTGCAATATAATGATAATTGCACACGATCTGACTATTAATTATATCTTATTAGCGCATTATCAGCAATTTATATATAAAACATTTTCCTCTATCACTTCTAATTCCTATGCTTTGATTATGCTTTATTAACGAAAATTAACAATTTTCATGTTTTGGACATTGGAGCTTTCTAATTACAATATGGTGATAACTGCGCAAAATCTGCTTACTAATTATATCTTATTAGCTCGTTATCAGCAAATTATATATAAAACATTTTTCTCTATCACTTTTAATTCATGAGTTATCATCAACTTTATTAACAAAAATCATCAATTTTAATATTTTGGACATTTGCGCTTAGTAACTACAATATAATGATAATTGCGAATGATCTGATTATTAATTACGTCTTATTAGTTCATTATCAATAATTTATATATAAAACATTTTCGTCTATTACTTTTATTTTCTGTGCTTTGATCATCTTTATTAACGAAAATTAACAATCTTGATATTTTGGACATTTGCGCTTAGTAATTGCAATATAATGATAATTGCACAAGATCTGACTATTAATTATATCTTATTAGCGCATTATCAGCAATTTATATATAAAACATTTTCCTCTATCACTTTTAGTTCCTATGCTTTGATTATGCTTTATTAACGAAAATTAACAATTTTGATGTTTTGGACATTTGAACTTTCTAATTAAAATATGGTGATAAGTGCGCAAAATCTGCTTACCAATTATGTCTTATTAGCTCGTTATCAGCAAATTATATATAAAACATTTTTCTCTATCACTTTTAATTCATGAGTTATCATCAACTTTATTAACAAACATCATCAATTTTGATATTTTGGATATTTGCGTTTAATAACTACAATATAATGATAATTGCGCATGATCTGATTATTAATTACGTCTTATTAGCTCATTATCAACAATTTATATATAAAACATTTTCCTCTATCACTTTTAATTCCTGTACTTTGATCATCTTTATTAACGAAAATTAACAATTTTGATGTTTTGGACATTTGAGCTTTCTAATTACAATATGGTGATAAGTGCGCAAAATCTGCTTACCAATTATGTCTTATTAGCTCGTTATCAGCAAATTAAATGCAAAACATTTTTCTCTATCACTTTTAATTCATGAGTTATCATCAACTTTATTAACAAAAATCATTCATTTTGATATTTTGGACATTTGCGCTTAGTAACTACAATATAATGATAATTGCGAATGATCTGATTATTAATTACGTCGTATTAGTTCATTATCAATAATTTATATATAAAACATTTTCGTCTATTACTTTTATTTTCTGTGCTTTGATCATCTTTATTAACGAAAATTAACAATTTTGATATTTTGGACATTTGCGCTTAGTAATTGCAATATAATGATAGTTGCACAAGATCTGACTATTAATTATATCTTATTAGCGCATTATCAGCAATTTATATATAAAACATTTTCCTCTATCACTTCTAATTCCTATGCTTTGATTATGCTTTATTAACGAAAATTAACAATTTTCATGTTTTGGACATTGGAGCTTTCTAATTACAATATGGTGATAACTGCGCAAAATCTGCTTACTAATTATATCTTATTAGCTCGTTATCAGCAAATTATATATAAAACATTTTTCTCTATCACTTTTAATTCATGAGTTATCATCAACTTTATTAACAAAAATCATCAATTTTAATATTTTGGACATTTGCGCTTAGTAACTACAATATAATGATAATTGCGAATGATCTGATTATTAATTACGTCTTATTAGTTCATTATCAATAATTTATATATAAAACATTTTCGTCTATTACTTTTATTTTCTGTGCTTTGATCATCTTTATTAACGAAAATTAACAATCTTGATATTTTGGACATTTGCGCTTAGTAATTGCAATATAATGATAATTGCACAAGATCTGACTATTAATTATATCTTATTAGCGCATTATCAGCAATTTATATATAAAACATTTTCCTCTATCACTTTTAGTTCCTATGCTTTGATTATGCTTTATTAACGAAAATTAACAATTTTGATGTTTTGGACATTGGAGCTTTCTAATTACAATATGGTGATAACTGCGCAAAATCTGCTTACTAATTATATCTTATTAGCTCGTTATCAGCAAATTATATATAAAATATTTTTCTCTATCACTTTTAATTCATGAGTTATCATCAACTTTATTAACAAAAATCATCAATTTTAATATTTTGGACATTTGCGCTTAGTAACTACAATATAATGATAATTGCGAATGATCTGATTATTAATTACGTCTTATTAGTTCATTATCAATAATTTATATATAAAACATTTTCGTTTATTACTTTTATTTTCTGTGCTTTGATCATCTTTATTAACGAAAATTAACAATTTTGATATTTTGGACATTTGCGCTTAGTAATTGCAATATAATGATAGTTGCTCAAGATCTGACTATTAATTATATCTTATTAGCGCATTATCAGCAATTTATATATAAAACATTTTCCTCTATCACTTTTAATTCCTATGCTTTGATTATGCTTTATTAACGAAAATTAACAATTTTGATGTTTTGGAAATTGGAGCTTTCTAATTACAATATGGTGATAACTGCGCAAAATCTGCTTACTAATTATATCTTATTAGCTCGTTATCAGCAAATTATATATAAAACATTTTTCTCTATCACTTTTAATTCATGAGTTATCATCAACTTTATTAACAAAAATCATCAATTTTGATATTTTGGACATTTGCGCTTAGTAACTACAATATAATGATAATTGCGAATGATCTGATTATTAATTACGTCTTATTAGTTCATTATCAATAATTTATATATAAAACATTTTCGTTTATTACTTTTATTTTCTGTGCTTTGATCATCTTTATTAACGAAAATTAACAATTTTGATATTTTGGACATTTGCGCTTAGTAATTGCAATATAATGATAGTTGCTCAAGATCTGACTATTAATTATATCTTATTAGCGCATTATCAGCAATTTATATATAAAACATTTTCCTCTATCACTTTTAATTCCTATGCTTTGATTATGCTTTATTAACGAAAATTAACAATTTTGATGTTTTGGAAATTGGAGCTTTCTAATTACAATATGGTGATAACTGCGCAAAATCTGCTTACTAATTATATCTTATTAGCTCGTTATCAGCAAATTATATATAAAACATTTTTCTCTATCACTTTTAATTCATGAGTTATCATCAACTTTATTAACAAAAATCATCAATTTTAATATTTTGGACATTTGCGCTTAGTAACTACAATATAATGATAATTGCGAATGATCTGATTATTAATTACGTCTTATTAGTTCATTATCAATAATTTATATATAAAACATTTTCGTCTATTACTTTTACTTTCAGTGCTTTGATCATCTTTATTAACGAAAATTAACAATTTTGATATTTTGGACATTTGCGCTTAGTAATTGCAATATAATGATAATTGCACACGATCTGACTATTAATTATATCTTATTAGCGCATTATCAGCAATTTATATATAAAACATTTTCCTCTATCACTTTTAATTCCTATGCTTTGATTATGCTTTATTAACGAAAATTAACAATTTTGATGTTTTGGACATTGGAGCTTTCTAATTACAATATGGTGATAAGTACGCAAGATCTGCAAATTATATACAAAACATTTTTCTCTACTACTTTTAGCTCATGAGCTATCATAAACTTTATTACTAAAAATTATCAATTTTGATATTTTGGACATTTGCGCTTAATAACTACGATATGGTGATAATTGCGCAAGATCTGCTTATCAATTACGTCTTATTAGTCCGTTGTCAGCAATTTATATACAAAATGTTTCTCTGTATCAATTTTAATTCATGAGCTATGATTAACTTTATTAACGAAAATCATCAATTTTTATATTTTAGACATTTGTGCTTACTAACTGCAATATAATGATAATTGCGCAAGATCTGACTGTTAATTATTAATTACTAATCTTATTAGCTCATTGTCAACAATTTACATACAAAACATTTTCCTCTATCACTTTTAATTCCGGTGCATTGATCATCTTTATTAACAAAAATTAGCATTTCAATATTTTGGACATTTGCGCTTTCTAATTACAAAATGGTGATAAGTGCGCAAGATCTGCTAATCAATTACGTCTTATTAGCTCATTATCAGCAATTTATATAAAAAACACTTTTCTCTACCACTTTTAATTCATGAGCTATCACAAATTTTATTAACAAAACTCATCAATTTTGTCACTACGATGTGGTGATAATTGTGCAAGATTCGCTTATCACTTATGCCTTATTAATTCGTTATCAGCAATTTATATTTATTTACTCAAGCTGTTATGTCAGACGTTGTCTGCAATTCCTTGACAAAACGTTCCACTTAAAAATTCGTAAATAACAAATATCGATGCAACAACTTTTCTTTTGGCCTTGAGTTTTCCGTACTAAACACATATAGTTTTAAGTCTTTTGTACAGTTTTCTCTTTATTTTAAAGATCAATATTTCGGCACCATTCCATTTTTCCTCCCTACATATTTACATAAAAACTGAATTGTTGTAGACCTCCTAAGGTTAAAATCGTTAAATTGGGTTATCGGTTACATTTTGGCAGACAAGTCTAAACCCACGAGATGTAGAGGTGTTGGTCACGACATTCACAAACAGGCACCGTTCGTTCTATATTTCACGAAACATCCACGATATACACGACACAATCGATTGGTGTAGGTTGGCTATCACACGTCGTTTTACGAGTAAACCTACATTCAAATAAACGAAAGATTAAAATTATGATTTTTAAAATCCTCGTATTAACTTTGATACCTTATTTAATCAAATCTGTAAGTAATTCTACTAAAAATTTAAGTTTAATCTTTTTATTAATTCCGAAATATTTATTATTAGTCAATTTTACCACCTTCGTATTTGAATCAAATTAACAAGAATCCTTTTGAATTTGAAGGACCTAAAATAAATCAAATATCGAACGAGCGAGATGAAAATAAAGTGGATATGAACAGTTTGATTTTGGCGAATTCTAAAAGTAGAATACAACAATTTTACGATTCCGAATCCCCGCCGAACGAAGAGGATGAAGAGAGTTTACATATTGTAGAAGACGTGGAAGATGTTATGAACAACGTTGCCAAACCGAAACCTTCGAGACAACAAAAATCGAACTCGGCCTCAAAGATATGTTGTGAAAGATTGGGTTATCCCGATTGTAACTTTATGGTGCAATTTCCCGAAAGATGGTCAAGTGTTTTTAGAGAATGTATCAAAACTGAAACTACTTTAAATTATGTACAATATTTAAAATCGAAAGTAAAATAAAAATTAATTAAAAAATGACCACATATATATATTTTATCGAATAAGCTAGGTAATAATTTTCGTGGGGAGATTTTGGAGTTGTTGAAAATGGTTTTGAATTACGCGAGGTGCAATCGGCGTGTGTCGCAGCTTCATTACGGCCAACTAACATGCTATTACAGTTATTCTACGGGCCGCTTATGTAAATTGAAATGCAAATTTGGGGTCTAAAAGTTCCGAACTGGCTTCCTAACTTGACCCGAAATGACCTGCAATCAGTTTCCCGTTTGCGACACCCATACAATTTGCTTCTATTTACACGTCTAAACCCATTTTCAGATTACCAATTCATAACGTTACCAAGATTTATTTCTAAAATTTATTACCAAAATTTATTTAAAACAAAATCTAACAAAGTAAAATTGTGGAGTTTTATTTGAACGTTCGTGATTTTGAACTCACAGCCTAGTTAATGGATACGAATCAATCAGGGTCAATTTTGTGGGTATTATTTACTTTGGAGAGCACGGTATTTACCGGTTTTGTGAGGGCACTCTAGAAATTGTAACGTCAAAATCGAAATTTCCGATATACCCTTGCTGTTTTACCATTTGAAACGTTATCAATAAATCTCATTTCATTGATTGGATTTAGTTAATGAAATTGAAAAGGTCTATTCATTTCGAAATATAACATGTTATTCTATTGATGTTAAAATGATTGTGTAAATTTAAGAACAATTTAAGTAATTATTTAACAAAGTTAGAATAATTAAAGTGTTAAAGAAATGTTGAAGTTAGCCGTTCGGTTAAACTTCCGTTTTATAAACGATTTCAAAACTTAAAGTTAAGTTTAAAGTGGAGTTTAAACAGTGTGGGGTTTAAAAATTTTTCAACAAAATTATTTTAGATAACTTGAACTAATATTTTATCATGCCTCTGATATTCAATTCATTCAGGTATTAAATGCAACGATAGAAAAATATGGTTTATATCAAATTGTAGCTAAAAGTGTTCTTTAAAATGATATATAATATTTCATTACTTTATTTTAAATTTGATTCAAAAAGATTTTTTTCGATATTGTTGCAATTTTTATTAAAGCTTAATATACATGATAAAATCGTAAGCTTTAAAAGTTCATGCATGGTTTAAATGTAACGATAGAAAAATATGGTTTATGACAAATTGTGGCTAAAAGTATTCTCTTTAAAATGATATATAAGACATTAAAAATCGCTACAAATTGCGCTCAAAAAAATTGTTTTCGAAAGTGCTGCATTTTAATTATAACCTGATTGATTGTTAACTTCAAAAAATCGTTTTGTGTTTAAATATGAAGATAAGAATTTAGTTTTATATCAAATTAAAGCTAAAAGTGTCCTCTTTAAAGTGGTGTATAACATTTTATTATTTCATTTTAAATTTGGTTCAAAATATTTTTTTCGAAAATGTTGCATTTTTTATTAAAACTTAATTTACATGATAAAATCGTTAGTTTTAAAAATTCATGCAAGGCTTAAATGTAAAGATAGAAAAATATGATTTATATCAAATTGTAGCTAAAAGTATTCTCTTTAAAATGATATATATCACATTACTATGTCTTTCTAAATCGCACTCAAAATTGTATTTTCGAAAATGCTGCATTTTAATTATAACCTGATTGATTGTTAACTTCAAAATATCGTGTTGAGCTTAAATGTGAAAATAAAGAAATTAGTTTTATATCAAATTAAAGCTAAAAGTGCCCTCTTTAAAATGGTATATAACATTTTATTATTTCATTTTAAATTTGGTTCAAAAATATTTTTTTCGAAAATGTTGCATTTTGTATTAAAACTTAATTTACATGATAAAATCGTTAGTTTTAAAAATTCATGCAAGGCTTAAATGTAAAGATAGAAAAATATGATTTATATCAAATTGTAGCTAAAAGTATTCTCTTTAAAATGATATATATCACATTACTATGTCTTTCTAAATCGCACTCAAAATTGTATTTTCGAAAATGCTGCATTTTAATTATAACCTGATTGATTGTTAACTTCAAAATATCGTGTTGAGCTTAAATATGAAGATAGAGAAATTAGTTTCAGATCAAATTAAAGCTAAAAGTGTCCTCTTTAAAATGGTATATAATACATTATTACTTCACTTTAAATGTGGTCCAAAAATATTTTTTTCGAGAATGTTGCATTTTCTATTTAAATCTAATTTTCATGATAAAATCGTAAGATTTAAAAATTCATGCAAGGCTTAAATGTAAACATAGAAAAATATGGTTTATATCAAATTGTAGCTAAAAGTATTCTCTTTAAAATGATATATATCACATTACTATGTCTTTCTAAATTGCGCTCAAAATTTTATTTTCGAAAGTGCTGCATTTTAATTATAACCTGATTGATTGTTAACTTCAAAATATCGTGTTGGGCTTAAATGTGAAGATAAGGAAATTAATTTTATATCAAATTAAAGCCAATAGTGTCCTCTTTAAAATGGTATATAACATTTTATTATTTCATTTTAAATTTGGTTCAGAAATAGTTTTTTCGAGAATGTTGCATTTTTTATTAAAATCCAATTTACATGATAAAATAGTAAATTTTAAAAAATCATGCAGGGCTTAAATGTAACGATAGAAAAATATGGTTTATATCAAATTGTAGGTAAGACTATTCTCTTTAAAATAATATATAACACATTACTATGTCCTTCTAAGTTGCGCTCAAAAATTTATTTTCGAAAGTGCTGCTATTTAATTATAACCTGATTGATTGTTAATTTCAAAATATCGTGTTGGGGTTAAATGTGAAGATAAGGAAATTAGTTTTATATCAAATTAAAGCTAAAGATGTCCTCTTTCAAACGGTATATAATATTTTATTACTTCATTTTAAATTTGGTTCAAACATATTTTTTTCGAGAATGTTGCATTTTTTATTAAAATCTAATTTACACGATAAAATAGAAAGTTTTAAAAAATCATGCAGGGCTTAAATGTAACGATAGCAAAATATGATTTATATCAAATTGTAGCTAAAACTATTGTCTTTAAAATGATATATAACACATTACTATGTCCTTCTAAATTGCGCTCAAAAATTTATTTTCGAAAGTGCTGCATTTTAATTATAACCTGATTGATTGTTAACTTCAAAATATCGTGTTGAGCTTCAATATGATGATAGAAGAATTAGTTTTATATCAAATTAAAGCTAAAAGTGTCCTCTTTAAAATGGTGTATAATATTTTATTATTTCGTTTTAAATTTGGCTCAAAAATATTTTTTTCGAGAATGTTGCATTTTTTATTAAAACCTAATTTACATGATAAAATCGTAAGTTTTAAAAATTCATGCAGGGCTTAAATGTAACGATAGAAAAATCTGGCTTATGTCAAATTGTAGCTAAAACTATTCTCTTTAAGATGATATATAACACATTACTATGTCTTTCCAAACTGCGCTCAAATTTTTATTTTCGAAAGTACTACATTTTAATTATAACCTCATTGATTCTTAACTTCAAAATATCGTGCTGAGCTTAAATGTGAAGATAGAGAAATTAGTGTTATATCAAATTAAAGGTAAAAGTGTCGTCTTTAAAATGGTATATAGTATTTTATTACTTCATTTTAAATTTGGTTCAAAAATATTTTTTTCGAGAATGTTGCATATTTTATTAAAACCTAATTTACACCATAAATTCGTAAGTTTTAAAAATTCATGCAAGGCTTAAATGTAACGAGAAAAAAATATGATTTATGCCAAATTGTAGCTAAAAGTATTCTCTTTAAGATGATATATATCACATTATTATGTCTTTCTAAATTGCGCTCAAAAATTTACTTTTGAAAGTACTACATTTTAATTATAACCTCATTGATTGCTAACTTCAAAATTTCGTGTTGAGGTTAAATATGAAGATAAAGAAATTAGTTTTATATCAAATTAAAGCTAAAAGTGTCCTCTTTAAAATGATGTACATATAATACTTTACTAACTTGGGTTCAACAAATTTTCTTTCGGAAACGTTGCAATTTTTAAAAAATTGTACCAAGCAATATTTAAAATAAAGTAATTAAAGTATCATAATTTAAAATTCCCTGTTAATAACGATTGTTTATATCCAATTTAAAACAATTATGTGAAAACCTGTCAACAATAAATACACAATCGTGTTTAATTTTCTGTTACATAATACTTCATTATTCCATTTTGCGATTATTGTAATATTATAAAACTTGATACCTATTGTATTCGGTGTATTCGCGGTAAATAATCGATTAATATCTAAAATTATTGATTTTATGGCAATTTTAAATATTGCGAATAATCAAATGACTACGTAGTAACTATTCGAGGCGATTTTATTTCTGTTTCGATCAACGTGTGTAGCGATTTTGGCTTCCACAATTTAATTAAATTCATATTTCCATATTGTATCTAGATTATTCAATTATATAATCCTTTAAAATTAACAAAAAAATTATTCAATATTTATTCACACCATCGCTAGGTTCCGCGTAAATGTTTCGAATAATCATAATTCATATTTTCTTTTTTCGTTTCCAATAAAAACGAAAAAAAGAAATTTAAATTGCGACGTGTTTTGAATGGTATGCGCATTGAAGTATAAACATGAATCAACTTGATGTCAAATTGAATCAATAATGCGTGTCGCGGAGTCGATCTCCAACACAGCTAGAACCAAACACCAAACACAGCGGTTGATTGCAATTTTCGTACATCAAACATGATATTGGGGCCTCGTCCCTGAGTAAAATCAATAGAACCAGCTCAAACACCGAGATTTCCGATGCAAATAACACAACCCGAAACCAACACGTCGTCGTCATCCTAAAACCCGGTAACATTCATCGTGTACGTAACGTCGTGTGATGTTATCATCGCAAACATAACCAGAGGAGTACACCGACGAAGACGACGACGACACCATAATTGCTGTTATTTCACGTTGCCTTACGATAAGAATCTTTAGATGTAATGAACGCGCTGAGTTTCGGTTGCTTTCTCCTTAGGGAGGGAAAGGAAAATCTTTCAACCAAGAAAATTATCTTTGCCATAAGGTAATAAGATGGAAATTGAGTCAAGTTTGTTTTAGTATGTAAATCAGAATTTATCTGAGTATTTGTTTGACTCAAAATTAGTTTGGATTTTGATATAGTTAAACACAATTACAACTAGTAAACGTGAACATAAAATTAATTTTAACTTCGTATTTGAATTTTGAAGTTTTAGGTTGAACAAGGGTCAGAAATATCCAACGTATTAATTCCTCTTTTAACCGTTGACGTCGCTTTGTCGTTGGAAAGCTCACGATTTATTGTAATACAACGAGTAAATAACGAGCCACTACTACGTTCTCTGGGTCTAAATGAGAAGAAGGGGAGAATCCACCCTTAATACAAAAGGCTCATCCATAAAGAAAGCGCTTTGTCGGCTTGGAATTGTATCGAGAATATTTCGCGAGGCCTTCTCCAATTATTTCGAACTGTCACCGGATTGTTTAGGCTCAATCCCATGGTTCCAATTCAAATTACTTAGTTCCCCAACGAATCAACCCCCTCACAACTCAATTCTGGGATGACAATCAAAACGAATTGGAAATCTACACAATCAAACCCACAAAATCGAATACTATTTACATGATAATTCGCTTCTTGAAAAAAAATTTAATTTTTAAAATTTTTAAAAACTTTTGATACATTTAGTTATTGTAACGTTTTTTTAGTTATTTATATTTATTTATATTTGAATACAATATACTCCCTCTGTTCCAAATTATGGTATACATTTCTCTTTACAATTTGTCTCAAATTATGGTATACAAATCTTTGGAAACTGCTTTATTGTATTTGTAAAATTAGTAATTCAGTTTGTAACTTAATTTAAACATACATTAATGAAAATTTTACACATTTAAACACAATTCAGCGGGTTCAATGTAAACAAACGCCCTTGATGACGAAGCTTCAAATTTATTCAATTTTATAGTTGTTGACTGTTGAGGCCATCATGGTTGACTCCATGCACTTTTGTAGTGTCCAGAATACGTTATCTAGCTTTTCTTTACTTAATGCATACTTTACTTATGGCACTTTTAACAAAATCTATTAATTCATTCATAGTTTTCAGCGATTTTGATATTTTGAGAATTCCTGGCTTGAACCTAAGAAATGGTGATATCTATGGTAGCATTGGTTATGAATTATGATATCTTGATTCATTATCATTAATTTTTATGCAAACGTTTTTCTCTATCACCTTTTATTTTTTGCTTATAACAGAATTAACATAGATGATTGTCACTTTTAATATTTTGAGGATTCCTGGCTTGAACCTAAGAAATGGTGATATCTATGGTAGCATTGATTATAAATTATGATATCTTAATTCATTATCATTAATTTTTATGTAAACGTTTTTCTCTATCACCTTTTATTTTTTGCTTATAACAGAATTAACATAATGATTGTCAATTTTGATATTTTGAGAATTCCTGGCTTGAACCTAAGAAATGGTGATGTTTATAATAGCATTGGTTATGAATTATCTTATCTTGATTCATTATCATCAATTTTTATGGGAAACGTTTTTCTCTATCACCTTTAATTTTCTACTTAAAACAGAATTTAACGAAGATGATTGTCAATTTTGATATTTTGAGAATTCCTGGTTTGAACCTAAGAAATGGTGATAACTATGGTGGCATTGACTATGGATTATGCTATCTTGATACATTATCATTGATTTTTATGGGAAACGTTTTTCTCTATCACTTTCAGTTTTTTAATCATAACAGAATTTAATGTAGACGATTGTCAATTTTGATATTTTGAGAATTCCTGGTTTGAACCTAAGAAATGATGATAACTATGGTGGCATTGACTATGGATTATGCTATCTTGATACATTATCATTGATTTTTATGGGAAACGTTTTTCTCTATCACTTTCAGTTTTTTAATCATAACAGAATTTAATGTAGACGATTGTCAATTTTGATAATTTGGGATTTCCTGGTTTGTACATAAGAAATGGTGATAACTATGGTGGTATTGATTATGAATTATGCTATCTTGATACATTATAATTGATTTTTATGGGAAACGTTTTTCTCTATCACTTTCAGTTTTTTAATCATAACAGAATTTAATGTAGACGATTGTCAATTTTAATATTTTGAGAATTCCTGGTTTGAACCTAAGAAATGGTGATAATTATGGTGACATTGACCATGGATTATGCTATCTTGACACATTATCATTGATTTTTATGGGAAACGTTTTTCTCTATCACTTTCAGTTTTTTAATCATAACAGAATTTAATGTAGACGATTGTCAATTTTGGTATTTTGAGAATTCCTGGCTTGAACCTAAGAAATGGTGATATCTATAGTGGCTTTGACTATGGATTATGCTATCTTGATACATTATCATTGTTTTTTATGGGAAACGTTTTTCTCTATCACCTTTAGTTTTTTTAGTCATAACAGAATTTAATGTAGATGATTGTCAATTTTGATATTGTGGGATTTCCTGGATTGTGCACAAGAAATTGAGATAACTATGGTGGTATTGCTTATGAATTATGTTATCTTGATCTAATGACTGGTACAACGTTATCGATAATCATCTTTTTGCATTCTGCTGCTTTAACAGACTCGATTTTGGTCATCATTGTTCCTCTTACCCGGTTCAAAAGGCCAGAGTCCTATTTTGCCGTTGAAATACTGTTTTTTAGCACTGTTCGAGCGTGATCTGGCCACTGCAGCCATAAACATTACTTTAGTTATGAGCCGTTTACTTTTACAGCGCTTTTCTAGTTCTGCTTCGTCCAGCGTTATGTAAGTATAGTTATGTAGTACCTTTTAACTTGCGTTGAGTCGTACATATCCTAAAAACATCGATTTGATTTAACCTTCGACAAACAGAACTCTAGTTTCTTTCATTAATTAAATTAAGATTACATTATATTAAATAGATAGAAACTCGTTAATTCTCCAAACTTTCCTTAATCTATAAATTTTAGAGAAATGTATACCATAATTTGGGACAGAGGGAGTCATCTTTATTATTTCATTTAAGATGATTTAAGACAACAGCATGACAACAGTACTGTCATTTATTTTGTCTTTTTACTGTCAAAATACGTCCCCGAAATTCCCATTTGACAATGTTTGACATACATATAACCTCCATTACTAACCTAACATACATTTAAATGTATGTGGTGAAATAATCTAAGTCGTACAAGTCCGCATCTTGATTCATACCATTTTTAAGCGTCAAGTCACTCCCAGCTCTCGTGATTTCTACTATAGTTGCGGTTCAGAAACTGCTCGTACAAAAGGTCCACTGGTATTTCTTGGAGGCTCCTAGTTGCAGCTTTTCGGTGGTCTCCAGCAAATGGTGCTATTCGATTGAAGTGAATTACCCTTGGTTTTCCACGTGGTAATTTCTGGATTCGGTAGACAACATCATTGATTCGGTCCATGATGGTGTATGGACCTTCCCACGAGTTTTGAACCTTCGGTGATCCAAGTTTGATTGTACAACCAAACTTGGTCTCCTGACTGGAATCCACCTTCAGTAGCTCATGATGTAGTTCCAAATGCTTCACAAGGGAATCATAGTCACCTTGCTCTGCTGGTGACAGTTTATCTAGTATCTCAACCGCATAACCTCGCAAAGGCAGTGTCAGTGGCTTTCTCCTTAGTTGACCACTTATTTGGATTCGCTGCTGCTTCAAATTGTTTGAAGTAAGTGCTCCATGTTGTTTTTCCATCAAACTGCGGTGGTTTCATATGCCTATGCGATATTGGTGGTGTTAACCCTTTGATTGCGATGTCAGCTGTATCGTAACCCTTCATGGCATCGGTCTCTTCTAGTGCTACCATTTCCTTTTTCATCCCATCTATCTTTTTTGAAACAGTTCTAATTTCTTGTCTACTTCTAATAATTTTTGATCAATTTCATCAGTAATTTCTTGCTTTAGTCTTTCAGAATTCTTTAGAAGTTTCTGATCCAATTTGCTGGAATTTTCTTGAAGCTTCTGTGCCAAATCGCTGGAATTTTGTTGCAGTTTCTGTTGGAGCGTATGTTCCAAATTGCTGACATTTTCTTGAATTTGTTGCAAAATGGAACTGCTATCACAATCACCGGCAAACACAAACGTTTCTGGATCATTCCCTTCTCTTTCTAGAGCTTTCGGAGTCGAATCTTCTAATTCATGTTTCAATCCTTGCATTTTCAGTTCTTTCAATAATTTCTTCAGAGCCATAACTATTTATTATTCCACACCTGACACCAATTGTAACGTTTTTTTAGTTATTTATATTTAATTATATTTGAATACATTATAATCTTTATTATTTTATTTAAGACACTAAGACATTTATTTTTTTTTACTGTCAAAATACATCCCTGAAATCCTTTCGTCCGAATCAACATAGCACCACACGTTTGTCCTGTTACATTATTTATCATTATTGAGTTTATTTACTAGTAACTTTATATTAATTATATAAACATTGATAGCCTAAAATGTTTTATGTCTATCCAATCTGTTTTTTTATTTATTAATTTCTATAATAAAATTATGATTATATATTTCATATAAACATTAATTTTGGCGTACATAACCGTCAAAATCACTCACATCAGTTCATTTAACCAGTTGAAGTAATAACAGAGTAGTAGTTTCATCCAATTTACTCCATTTCGTGAATTTCGAACAATCGCACGCGTACAAACCGAGTTCCATTAGTGAAACGTTAACGCGCGATGGTCCGATTTTGTCCATATGTAGACAGAGCGAGAGAGAGAGAGAAAGGGCTTTTGAGCTTTTAAGCTTTCGTCGCAATGTTCCAAAAACACCAAACCCCCGACTGTTACCGAAACAGAGAATAACAAAAAAAAATAGCAGCCGATTCTTTTGCTGAGTTTTTATGCCTGTCGGAGATCATTTTTGAAGGGGGTAGCTTGCCAGAGCCGAGCTTATTAAGCTCCACGGCACTATTCTTAAATTCTCGCGAAAGCTCCTTACGGAATTCGACTCCGAAAACTGCCTTAAGGAGTCGGCCGGTCGTGGACCGTACAGTGTAAGGAGCTTAAAGCTCGTAATGAGAGCTTTAAAGAAGAATATTAGCGCCGTTCTCTTGGTGTTGAGGATGGGGTTCGGAATAGGATGGGGTTGGAAATGGAATGGGTTTGGGCTGAGGGGGTGGGAAGAAGTTACAAATAAAGTCGGCGTCGTTCTTATAATTTCATTAGACGGTGACGGAGTTTAAGCGTTTTCGTTTAAAAGCAACGAAAGGAGGAATGTAGTTAATACTCCTCTCTCTCTATATTAAAGTTTCCTTTTAACGGTATTAATATTAATAAAGGGTATTAGCAAAGTTGTACGAAAGGAAATTTTAATGATTTTTTTTACATATTAGTTATATCAATTTTTATGAAATTGTATCATGTATTTCATCACAAATTTAATTCACTTTTACCATGTTGAAAATCATTTCTTCAAACTTTCAAATTTTGGTGTTATAATTTTTTGAATTCAACTCTAATCATTGACATTAAATTAAAGAACATCAATCTTAAAACAAGGTCATCTCAAGAATTAATTGAGATATTAACATGAGATAAAAAGTATTTAAAAGGAAATTTAATTGATATTTAATGTACCCAAGATCATTTCTACGAATCTTCAATACTCCAGATAATGATTTTTTGAAATCAAACACAATGTTAGATGTTTGACAGATAACAATATTTATTAACATGTATTTCAATAATTATTATCTCAAAAACGAAAAGAGATTCTCAAATACAGTTTTGTTTACGTTAAAGAGCATGATTTATTGGATAAATCGCTGGGATTTTATCAAGTCATCATAAATGTTCACACTACTTTTTAAAAATTGTTAAGTTTGTAATGTTATAAAAATTTGGGTTGAGTTCAATAATTATTATCTCAAGAACGAATAGAGATTTTGAAATACGGTTTTGTTTACGTAAAAGAGCATGCTTTATTCTATAAATTACTGAGATTTCATCAAGTCATCATAAAAGTTCGATTTTTCACGATTTTTTTAAAATTGTTAATTTTGTAATGTCATACAAATTTGGGTTGAGTTCAATAATTATTATTTCAAGAATGAATAGAGATTTTCAAATACGGTTTTGTTTACGTAAAAGAGCATGCTTTATTCTATAAATTCCTGGGATTTCATTACGTCATCATAAATGTTCGATTTTTCACGATTTTTTAAAAATTGTTAACTCTGTAATGTCATAGAAATTTGGGTTGAGTTCAATAATTATTATCTCAAGAATGAACAGAGATTTTCAAATACGGGTTTATTTACGTAAAAGAGCATGGTTTATTCTATAAATCAATGGGATTTCATCAAGTCATCATAAAACTTTGAATTTTCACGATTTTTTAAAAAATGTTAACTTTGTAATGTCATAGAAATTTGGGTTGAGTTCAATAATTATTATCTCAAGAATGAATAGAGATTTCCAAATACCGTTTTGTTTACGTAAAAGAGCATGCTTTATTCTATAAATTCCTGGGATTTCATCACATCATCATAAATGTTCGATTTTTCACGATTTTTTAAAAATTGTTAACTCTGTAATGTCATAGAAATTTGGGTTGAGTTCAATAAATATTATCTCAACAATGAATAGAGATTTTCAAATACGGTTTTGCTTACGAAAAAAAGCATGGTTTATTCTATAAATCAATGCGATTTCATCAAGTTATAAAAGTTCGACTTTTCACGATTTTTAAAAAATTGTTAACTTTATAATGTCATAGAAATTTGCGTTGAGTTCAATAATTATTATCTCAAGAATGAATAGAAATTTCCAAATACGGTTTTGTTTACGTAAAGGAGCATGCTTTATTCTATAAAGCCCTGGGATTTCAGCACTTCATCATAAAAGTTCGATTTTTCACGATTTTTTAAAAATTGTTTACTTTGTAATATCATAAAAATTTGGGTTAAGTTCAATAATTATTATCTCAAGAATGAACAGAGATTTTCAAACGGGTTTGTTTACGTAAAAGAGCATGCTTTATTTTATAAATCAATGGGATTTCATCAAGTGATCATAACAGTTCGATTTTTCACGATTTTTAAAAAATTGTTAACTTTGTAATGTCATAAAAATTTGAGTTGAATTCAATAATTTTTATCTCAAGAACAAAAAAAATTTTCAAATACGGTTTTGTTTACGTAAACGAGCATACTTTATTGTCTAAAACACTATGAGTTCATCATGTCATCATAAAAGTTCGATTTATAACGATTTCTTAAAAATTGTTAACTTTGTAATGTCATAAAAATGTAGGTTGAGTACAATAAGTATTATCTCAAGAATGAACAGAGATTTTCAAATACGGATTTGTTTACGTAAAAGAGCATGCTTTATTTTATAAATTACTGAGATTTCATCAAGTGATCATAAAAGTTCGATTTTTCACGATTTTTTAAAAATTGTTAACTTTGTAATGTCATAAAAATTTGGGTTGAGTTCAATAATTATTATCTCAAGAATGAATAGAGATTTTCTAATACGGTTTTGTTTACGAAAAAGAGCATGGTTTATTCTATAAATCAATGCGATTTCTTCAAGTTATCATAAAAGTTCGAATTTTCACGATTTTTTAAAAGTTGTTAACTTTGTAATGTCATGAAAATTTGGGTTGAGTTCAATAATTATTATCTCAAGAATGAATAGAGATTTTCAAATACGGTTTTGTTTACGAAAAAGAGCATGGTTTATTCTATAAATCAATGCGATTTCTTCAAGTTATCATAAAAATTCGAATTTTCACGATTTTTTAAAAGTTGTTAACTTTGTAATGTCATAAAAATTTGGGTTGAGTTCAATAATTATTATCTCAAGAATGAATAGAGATTTTCTAATACGGTTTTGTTTACAAAAAAGAGCATGCTTTATTCTATAAATTACTGAGATTTCATCAAGTCATCATAAAAGTTCGATTTTTCACGATTTTTTTAAAATTGTTAACTTTGTAATGTCATAGAAATTTGGGTTGAGTTCAATAAATATTATCTCAACAATGAATAAAGATTTTCAAATACGGTTTTGTTTACGAAAAAGAGCATGCTTTATTCTATAAATCACTGGGATTTCATCAAGTCATCATAAAAGTTCGACTCTTCACGATTTTTTAAAAATTGTTAACTTTGTAATGTCATAGAAATTTGGGATGAGTTCAATAATCATTGTTTCAAAAACGAATATTGATTTTCAAATGCGGTTTAATTCAAGAAAAAGTACATACTATATTCTATAAATCACAGGGTTTTCGTCAAGTCATCATAATAGTTCGATTTTTTACGATTCTTTAAAAATTGTTAACTTTGTAATGTCATAAAGCTTTGGGTTAAGTTCTATAATTATTATTATAATTCTCAAGAACGAATAGAGATTTTCAAATACGGATTTCTTTACGAAAAAGAGCACGCTTTATTCTATCATATTACATCCAGATATGAGAATAAGCTCTTTTCGCCAATGACAAGCATCATTTTAACGTTTTTTACACTACTAAACAATAACACATTTACGTATTGTAATAATCTTGACGAGCTGATGGCTGCTATGGACATATAATATATTCCACAGCAGTGGCGTTTGTTTATTGACTCTTCTGAAACAACATTAAAAGCAGTATTATGCTGTGTGGACAACTCAAAGAAAGGAGTTCCCGTTGCGATTAGTACAGATACACTTGAAACGTTAGAATAAATGAAATTTATTTTTGTTGTTTTGAAATACGAAGAACGTCAATGAAGAATTTCTGGTGGTCTAAAGGTTATCTCCTTGTTAACTGGATTATAATTAGGATATACAAAGGACATGTGCTTTTTATGTATATGGGATATACGATATCACGGAAATGAATATGCAAAAAAATGATTGGATGTCACGTGAAGAGTATATTATACGTCGTGCAAATGTAATAAACACACCACTTGTACCACAAGATAACGTTTTACCACCACCTTTGCACAGAAAATTGGGATTACTGAAAAATTTTTTGAAATCACTAGACAGAGATTAATTAGTATTACTTTTAAACGTCTTAGATATATTTTCCCAAAATTAAGTCAAACTGAAATAAAAGAAAGTTTGGTAGCATCATATTTATTTTATGCTCATAAAGTATCTATATTTTAGAAATATTGAAAGGGCCGAATTTTCGCAGATTGATAAAAGTTACCTTGTTTGAGGAAGTTCTCTTGCCACATTAGCAAATTGCCTTGGACAGCCTTAAAGCTGTTATAGAACATTGTCTGGGTGAAAAACGTGACGTGTTACAAAAGAATGGAAGGCATATTTGAAATCAGCAACCCAAAATTAATTAAAAACACTCAACTGATCTACTGTGCAAAAAAAGTTCAAGTTTCCAGCAGAGTGTTATTATCATTTCAAAAACGACTAGATTTTCAAACACGGTTTTGTTTACCTAACAGAGCATGCTTTATTTTAAGGTCAATGTAGGCAGCCCTCCAATATAGAAAAATAAAAAATCGTTATGCTAAAGTCTTGTACTAGTTTTGTACCCTAATGTACCACCAACGAAAAGTTTTGTACCCCTACGGTTTTTAATCTATAATGTTTTTTGTGATAATGCCTAAATGTCAACCCCCGACATTTTTCGACAAAAACGAACTTTTTAGTACACTAAAATATTGTACTAGTTTTGTATCTTAATGTACCGGTGAAAAAAACGTTTTGTATCCCAACGGTTTCCGAGAAACAACCCCTTTTATAAGGCGGGGGCTAGCTGAAAGTTACATTCTGGCGATTTAGCATACAAACTTGCCATTTTCTGCACATTATAGTATTGTACTAGTTTTGTACCTTAATGTACTGGTGAAAAAAAATTTAGTACCCCAACGGTTTCCGAGAAACAACCCCTTTTATAAGGCGGGGGCTGGCTGAAAGTTACATTCTGGCGATTTTGCATACAAACTTGCCATTTTCTGTGCATTATAGTATTGTACTAGTTTTGTACCTTAACGTACCGGTGAAAAAAAGTTTTATACCACCCTAATTTTTTTATAATTACGAAAAACTATTTTGTGAAATACGAATTAAATACGAATAATCATTTGCAGCATTTCTGAGGTATACCTACTATTAGGTATAGGTATATTTTAATAATTTATACGGTATAAAATAAACATTAGCAATTTATAGCTACCATATCTCTGCACTGGGTGATTTTTGTAGACAAGTCGTCGTACTTCTGCCAGCTTGTCGGGCGTTTTGAAAAAAAAAAACAAAATGGCCTATATTTTCAGGAGTGCTTCCGCCATAATACCCAATAGCACCCCGTAATATGTAAGTCTTCTCGTTGCAAGTAACACTTTGTGGCAGGATGGAACTTAAATGCGCTGATTGTGACAAATTTTACATCGGACAGACAGGACGTAATCTTAAGACCAGATTTAGAGAACACGTGACTAAACAATCATCGGCCGTATACAAACACCTTTCAGATAATAATCACAATACCAACATCGACCAGATGCAAATGATTAAGAAAATTAATAAATCTAAAACACTGGACATATTAGAAGAGTTCTACATACATAAAAACTACCTTAACAATAAAGAACTTTTAATTAACGAAAACATCGAACATCGATATTTTTTGAAATCCTTACGTCTGCGCATTAACATAACTTTATTGTCATTATTAAGTTTAGTCACACATCGAACACGGTACGGTGAAGTCAAAAAGAATTTCAAGACCTGTTCTGCAAATTGTATTCCGGTCGTCATCTTGCAAAATACTGATTTTCAAGCATTAATAATTAATAAACACACATACACACATTGACATATATGTATATATAGTTAAAAAAGAGGTGAGCCGACCTTATATTTTAATGTTTTAATGTACAAAACGTCAACGTTTTTTCCGAAATTGTTTTTTATATGTTTTTTTATATGCGTTTTAGAATCCGACCCTCATGTAAATCTTTAAACTCTAACTTAAAATTATGTATGTCTAAATAACGATTTATCTCCATTGCCTTTGCGATGTTAAATTTATATAGATCAAATCCTCCATTTGCTACATCCTAAGACGGTAAATATTCAATATATAATTTTGTCTTAATTATTTGTATTGAAACTATAAAACCTTTTTAGACGTGCCTGAAGAAGACCAACTTATTGGTCGAAACGTAGCGTAGCACCGATTTAATAATTAAATAAATTAGAATGTAGATCCATGTTGCAAGTGGTTTATATAAAGAATATAACGAAAAAACTTCTAAACTTGCTTTATTTAATTTAATATGCAGTTAGACCGGTTTCGGGGCTAGCCCCATCATCAGTGACAACTAAATACAAACGGAGAAAACAATGTTAAAAAATTTCTTATTTAATTAACACCAAATAAAGTTATCAGACAATAATTTAAAACTATTAGCGAAATTATCAAATATGGAAAAAATCGAAGTTAGACTTATAAAAATATATAAAAAATGTATATGACAAACATTAGCAAAAAAAGGTATGTCTTTGTTGTTTAATGATTATTTACCTATGTTTAATTATTTTTTATTTTATTTTCTTCTGTCTCTGTTTTTGCTTGTTTTATAATTTTGTTTTTTCTTCTTTTTTAGTTTTTTTAAAAAAACGTGCTTTTTTACTGTCGCCATTTTGTTATACAGTTTTATCACCGCTTTATAAAGCCTTCAGCCTTATACAAGCTTTTACATGCTCCCCCTGTTCTTTTGATGATCTTCGTTCTACAATTTTAGTCTGCCACTGACAGTGAGTAGTTTTTATAGATTTTTTATATTTTTTAACATGTTTTAATGTGTTTTTTTATATATAAAAAAATAAAAATTTTAGTTTTTTTTGCTAATGTTTGTCATACCTATACATTTTTTATATATTTTTATAAGTCTAACTTCAATTTTTTCCATATTTGATAATTTCGCTAATAGTTTTAAATTATTGTCTGATAACTTTATTTGGTGTTAATTAAATAAGAAATTTTTTAACATTGTTTTCTCCGTTTGTATTTAGTTGTCACTGATGATGGGGCTAGCTCCGAAACCGGTCTGACTGCATATTAAATTAAATAAAGCAAGTTTAGAAGTTTTTTCGTTATATTCTTTAATTAAATAAATATCTTTCATCGTTCACAAACAGTGGTTTTTTGGAAAAATTCACACCTATAATTAAACTTAATTCTATCCCATTGAATACCTCAAAGAGAATATATTCTTTGTCAATATTATAACTATTGTTATTCCTCTTTCCACATGTACATGTATTACAATCTGAATTATTTAAGGCCTTATCTATATTATTTAAAATACTTTGTGTTGTAATGTTATCAGTAGCGAACAGAAATAATATAGGATTTTGATACTTGGCAGAATTACACTTCCGTTGGCGAATTTCGCTCAAAAGTTGATACATACCTACTTTTTTGCTCTAATTGACGTATATAAAATTTGAGCAACGTAGTTTGTCGTGTTTTCGAGTTATCTTGATTACAGACATACAGACTTTTTGGAACTATATCTTGATCACAGATATAGTTCCAAAAACCAACTTTTTAGGATTCAGGAGTTTTCAAAACGTGGAGCTACATCAAAATCTCGAGTTCGATTTTTTGGATGATTCCAATACTTTCTCTTTGTATACTATGGTATACGAGAAAGTAAAAAAACATTACAATACTATAACGTACAGAAAATGGCAAGTTTGTATGCTCGATCGCCAGAATGTGACTTTCAGCCAGAAACGTATGTATAAGATTTTTCCGTCAATCGATATTGAATCCTTAGATACCAACTTACTGTATACAATAAAGGTCATCAACAATAAACTGTGTCAAAAATCGTTAGGAGATTATGGGGCCAGCAAAAATCCGATATCGATCAAACTCTTTCAAAATGAGAGCTCTAAACAGATTTCGTTAAACGATAATACATCATAAAGCGCATGAGTGAATGCCATAGAGTATAAAAGTAAAGAGGGAGGATGCAATGGGGAGGGAAAAAGCAGGTGTCTATATGAAAGTCATGAAAAATCTATTTTTATTATTAAGTTCGGGTATGTCGTTCATTAGTTTGAGTTGATTTATGTTTATATTAATGAATAGTTCCTCATATAGGTCCATTTCTCGTGATTTTTTTAAGTTTTTGATTAGTCTGACATCCTTGAATTGGATTTCATGTTTACAAGTTTGAATGTGCTTATAGACTGACGAGTTACTCTTTGTAGTATGTTCTTTGAATCGTGAGTACAAGTTTCTTCCTGTCTGGCCTATGTATATTTCGTTACATTTTTGACATTTGATTTGATATACGCCACTTCTATCTTCAACTCTTATTTTATTCTTGTTATTAACCAAACGACTTTGTAGTTTATTGTTGGATGTAAAAGCAGGAGTCAGGTTGAATTTAAGTAGATTTCTCTTCATCCTGTACTCCAACATTGGGTTGAAAGGTAGTGAAACAAAATTCGGTTTGCTTTTGATCTATGGAAATATAAGATTGTTAATTCTGGATTTATGGACTTTGTTGTAGATGTTTTGTATATCTTCGATGCTGTATCCGTTATTGAGCCCTATTTTTATAATATTCTTAATCTCCACAGATAAACTGTCTGCATCAAGGGGATATTGTATGTTCTATTGAATATGAATCTGAAGTTAGCATGTTTGTGTTGTTTGCAACAATATGAGTTTTTGGGTATGATGTTATCTGTGTATGTTGGTTTTCTATATATGCTGAAGTCTGTTTTATTTGCATTAAGATTTCTGGTTAGAATCAGGTCTAAAAAGTTAGTACTATTTTCAGTCTCCATTTCAGTAGTAAAGACTAACTGGCTTAGACTGTTAAAAATATTGAGTAGGGGTCTGAGTTTTGCAGGGTTTCCTTAAGGGGCCTATCCACGGTCATGCATGCATGACAAGCATCGGAAGCTGTCATGCAAGATTGACAGTGGATGGGGTTGCATGAGACACTTTCCTCGGCATGACAGCCTGGCATGACACAATTCAAACCGTTTTGATTTTCTGTGGGCGGGGCAGCAGGCTTGCAAGCAAGCGTGCACGTGGATGGCTATGCTGTTATGCATTTTGTCATTCCATCTGTAACCTTTGTGAGGTAAACATCACTTTCAACATGGCTTGTGGAAGCGAGAAGTCCTTTTGGATGGAATTTTTTGAAATATTTAGAGATAATGAGGAACTGTGGAAGGTTAAAAGCGAAAAATTCCATTATAAAAACGAACGGTCGAAGGGATATGATATTTTATTAAAAAAATATCAGGAAAAAGATGAAAATGCAACTATGGACACGCTAAAGAAAAAAAATATACCATCCGAACCAACTATCGACGTGAGTTAAAAAAGGTGAAGATGAGCGAAAAATCAGGGGCCGCATCGAAAGATATTTACACTCCGTCTTTATTATTATTTATGGTATTTTGATCAACTACACTATCTTAGGGATCAAGAAACACCGGATGTTGGCATATCAACATTAGATATTGAAGAAGGAGAAGATGTAAGTAAATAAACACAAACCTTTAATGATTAAAAACTTTATTTTATAAATCCCAATACAAGTGCTAATTATATTATTATACTGTTTGTTGAAATGGAACTGCACCAACGGTATTAAAATATGTACGAAATTTATCTCTTACTTCTTTTGTAAAAAGTGTTGAATTTCGCGTATTTGTGTTGTTATTTATGGGTAGTAACTCCTCCCCAGAATGAGTGTTCTCATTACGTATATTTCCTTCCCTATATGTTTGCCCCCGGTTCTTACTCAGATAATTATGTAAGTAACAACAAGCCACTTTTTCGGGGGATAAATTTATCGTAGTTAATAAAACTCGAAATCTTGAGGCCAAAATTCCGAAAATATTCTCAACAATCCGTCGAGCTCTGGAAAACCTGTAATTACAAATGTCCTCTTCCAATGTTAAAGCCCTTCGGCTATATGGCTTCATTATATGTTCTTTTAAAGGAAAAGCGTCATCTGCTATAAATACGTATGGCACCTTTTCTGGAAAATTTGGTAGTTCTATTGCATCTGGGAGTTTTAATCTGTTTTGTTGAAGTCTTTCATAAAATTTTGTTGCGGTAAAGACTCCCATTTGAGCCAATATCCGCCATTATAATTTCGTAGTTTGCATCAGCTATCAACATCAGCACTATGCTGTGAGTTTTTTTGTAGTTAAAATAGTGGCTACCTGAATTTGCTGGTTTTTTAATCGCTACATGTTTACCATCTATTGCACCTAAGCAATTTGGGAAATTCCATCGGCTATTAAAATTTGATGCGATTTCTTTCCAGGCCTCTTCATTTCTTGGCATCTAGAAATTGCAAAGTATATTTAAATTTACTTTTAAAATTGTATCTTTTGGCATATGAACGTAATTTTAAAATGGTATTTTTAGGCACCAGAAGATTCATTGGAAGCCGAATCAACACAAGTAACTCCATCACGTCCAAAGAAACAAAAGTTGTCTAATGAACGAAATGAATTTCTAAAAAAGGCGGTTAAACATTTAGGTACAGTAAATGATGAGGCAGAAATGCTCGGTAAAGTTTGGGCGTCGCAATATAGAAAACATTCCGTTGAGCAGCAACTGTATGCCAAGAAGCATATTGATGACATTCTGTATCATGGTCGCCTTTCAAAACTAGGTCCTTCGCCTACCCCATCAATCACACCATTGCCTTTCCTGAGCCCATCATCGTACGACTCAAGTTCAAGCACTACGTCGTATATATGTATGAACCAATGCAGACACCATGTTATACAGATATATCGTCTTTATTAAGCAGTACTCAATATCATTAAGATGTTATAATGAATAAACGATAATAATTTTAACGATAATAATTGTTTACGTACCTGTATATATCCCTTCAATGTACTAATAATCGCTTCGCATGTTTCAATTACAATTTTTCCTATTGTTTGCGGAGCTTCGCTGTCAAAAATTTTAAATCTTCATAAGTTGCACCACTGGCCAAATATCTTAGCGTGGTAGAAAGCCGAAGTTGTGGTGAAATAGAATCTCTCATCTGTGTATTTTGTTTTTCAATGAAAGGCTTAACCTTGAACAGCAAATCGTGAAATAATTCAAGATCCATTCTTAAGAAATTGTTATAATCTTCTGTCGAAGAAACTTCTAATTCTTTTAAAAGTTTGATATGCGAAAATTTTTTACGTTGTAGAAACCAACGCTTCGACCAATACCTATGTCATCTCTTTTTACGGCTTAACTCGTCGATTATTATTAAAGCGCAAGCTATATCACTCATTATAGATGTACCGATAATCAGTACTTACCACCTTCGAGGATACGGATTAAATGAATGAATGACAAGCTTGCATGATAGTATATGGAGAAAGTAAGAAACGGCATGAACAGCATGCATGACAAGCATGCTTGACCGTGGATAGGCCCCTTTTTTTTTTATTATAGACGATCAATATGTCGTCAACGTAACGTGTGTAAAAAATGATATCTTTCACGAATAAATTGTATTTATTAGAAAACAATTCTCTTTCTGGGTGATCAACGTATATATTCGACAAGATTCCCGATATGGGGGAGCCCATTGACAAACCATTTTGCATTAATTAAATACGTAGTGAGAGATAATTACAATAGAATGGTAGATTACGATTATTTTAGATCTGAACTGTTATAGAATTATTGGTAATGTTAAGTTCTCTTCGCAACATGTGATTTGTCATGCTGACACTTTGTCTCTGTAATTGATTTTAATTTTCTTCTCATTTTATTTTCTCTAGTCGTGCCTGAAGAAAGATGAGGTTATCACCTGAAACATTTTGTAGCACTGAAATAAAATAAAGATCATTCATCGTTTATTTTGGTTATATTTTATAAAAGAGGTTGTTTCTCGGAAACCGTTTTCACCGGTACATTAAGGTACAAAACTAGTACAATATTTTAGTGTACTAAAAGGTTCGTTTTTGTCAAAAAATATCGGGGGCTGACATGTAGGCAGCCCCCCATCACAAAAAACGTCATGCATTAAAAATCGTATGGGTACAAAACTTTTCGTTGGTGGTATATTAGGGTACAAAACTAGTATAATACTTTAGCATAAAGATCTTTTATTTTTAGGTATGTCGGGGGGCTGCCTACATGGACCTTTTATTTTATAAATCACTGGGATTTCATCAAGTGATCATAAAAGTTTGATTTTTCACGAATTTGAAAAACTATCGTTAAGAAATGGTTAAGTTAAAAGTAGCCAAAAAAAATTCATTTTCTCAACTAAGGATAATAAAAAGCACTAAAATAAAACCTAAAAAAGGATCCCTCCAATTACTTCCTTGTAAACTCCCTAACCTTACGACCTCGAAGATCCGAAAACTAAGCAGCAGGAAAGCCGACCGCGACAGACTGTCATAAAACTTATCCCATCGCAAGTTAGGACAAGTCCGGAACGCGCCGGGAGGCTTCCTCGCCGGCCGAAAAATGATTGTCCGACGTCCCCACGGCCATTTGTTGCGGGAATTAGGTCCCGGAGTTCGCGTTAGTGCCGCCGAGATGCGTTTCCCATCACTTCTCCCCTTGCTCCTTCCCTCGTCCAGATGGTAATTGCCACTCTGACCTCACTTCGAATCAACCCCCCGGATACGTCCCCATACCATGTCCCTTCACCCGATAAAGCTCCCCGAACGCTTTATCAACGGGACAATACTGAAGGGTCGCCGTCCCCCCACAGTACTTGTTTGTTGGGTGAACTCGTGGTTTTGCACGCTGATTTGGTAATTAAGACAAGAGAAGCGACAGGGGTTGCCCCCGTGATTGATGGGTACTTCTTAGTAACCCCACCAGAAGGGTTTTGGTGAAGCATTATGGTGTAAGAACCCTTGTAATACTTAATTGTTAACTATACAGGCTTTACTTTGTAATTATTATTATTTAAAAAATTGAAATAAATCTATTCCAAGTTACCTTCCCCTTTCTGCTTTCTCATTTCGTTTAAACGGAGTGAAAGATGATGTAAATCCGCGCGACAGAGCCAAGGGACTCACTGGAATGTGATATACGGTCATGAAACATTCATCAGCAATAGGCGCAGAGGGGTAATAAATATGGGGTACTTAGGCGAGTGGAAAATGGGGGGAAACAAGGGGACCACGGTGCTGTGGTGCGTATCGTGACAGAACGTTATAATAACACTTTTGATTTCCATAAAACGAGGCTCAAGAAATGTCAACAAAACGAGTAATTATATGTTGGTACAGAAACGATATCACATTTATTTATCAGATTAACACTAAATTTTTTCTTAAGAAAAAAAAATCTACAACTTCATTTACATTTAAATTAGAATGAAAATTATATTCCTTTATTTAGGCAATAATTTTGTTAATGTTAATGAACTCTTTTTAAAAGTAATTTGATTCCGGTATCGGAAAATTCGTTTGTGCCGTTGGAAATTTAGTTTTGTATGATTATAAATTTCCAACTGGCGTGATTGTTTACGGTCGCCGTTAATGCAGTAACGAAACATGGCGCTCATACATCACTCGGCCCCCTTCACGTCACCCGAAAACGCTAACGGCCCGTCCATATATTATTGTTAAAATAATTAAAACGGTGACCGGGCAGTCGGGCTGCCGCGCACATTATCTGTATTAATTATGGACCGTTTTTAATGCAACCTGCGCTAATTGATACATTTCCCACCCCGATCAACCCCGCGAACTCTGACGCGAACAAATGATTTCACACCCCTCAATGTTTAAATCTCACAATTTATACGATTTTACGAAATTGTTAAAACTTTATTTAATAAATATTGTTTAAACTTTACTAATTTGTTATACTTATTAATTTTAATTATTAATTATTAACTTTTCAGATGATCGTTTCATCATGAAGAGTTTAGAACCCGAATTTTCTACCCCAATGGAAAATGTCACCGTGGCTATTGGAAAAGAAGCCGTTTTAACTTGTAATGTGGAAAATTTAGGCAGGCACAAGGTAATTAATTAAGGATTATTTTTAATTTGCGATTATGAAAGTGAAGGGTTTTGAAAAGATTTTCATTCATTTTCAAAAAATCATAATAAATTAAAATTTTAAGCAATCAGTAAGAAATTATCAGCACTTATTATACAAATTATAAGCTTTCCAATGAAAGAAGCCGATTTTTGAAATATCGGTTACTTTTTGAGATATTAACTTTTAAACATAAGACTACAGATACCCATTTTTCGAGTTAAGCAAGTATCATCACTCATTTTCAAAAAATCATAATAAATTGAAATTTGAAGAAATCACTATGAAATTATTAACACTTATTATACAAATTATAAGCTTTCCAATGAAAGAAAGCGATTTTAAAAATTATTTAGAATAAAATGATCATACACGTAAAAAAGATATCACTTTATCTTTTTTATTTTATTTTTGTCTTGACCGGTTTCGGTAATTAAATTACCATCCTCAGAAGACACCTACATATTAAAAGGTTTACACGTTAAAATAGAAAATTCCTTATTTAGGTTGTAACTTACGTCAAATTATTACTTAAAAGTTAAAACAAATACCACACATCTTTATACGAACACAATGATTTAACATCTCATTTCTTAAAATAAAATAACACAAGTACTATTTCGAGAATATATAAACTTATCTTGTTTTTCAAGTAGAATATAGAAAAGGAAGGGTAGTGTTATAGATTTTTGAAAGGATCTTTTAAATTACTATATAATGGAGGAATAATTTGATTTATTTGTTCGTTTAATGCTATTTTGTCAGGATTCTGTTTTTTAAATTTAGTTATCTCGTACATTTGATGTTACTAACTTGTATGCAAATATACCCATAAAAGAATCTTTAAATATTATAAAAGAATTTTTAAACAACAGAATGGATAATAAAAATGATATTGACAATATCCTTAAATTACTCAAAATCTGCACTGAACAAAACTTTTGTAAATTTGATAACAAGATATATGAATTTAATGACGGTCTCCCAATGGGATCACCACTCAGTGGACTTATCTCATATATATTTTTAAATAAATTAGAAGAAGATCTTATTATAAATCCAATAAATCCACAATATGAAAATGTAATCACATGGTTACGTTATGTTGATGACGTTCTAGTTATAACAAGGTTAAAATTATAAATTGTTAGACAAGAAACAGTGTAAAATGAATTTAAAACAAATTTCATCATTAGAAACAACAATAGATACTAACAAACCAAATAAATTCAAAACAATAACTTACCCAGGTACAATATCACACAAATTGAAAAAACTTTTTAAAAAATATAACATAAATTTAACATTTAAAACGACACACACTATTCAAAATACTCTTGTTAATAACAAAGATAAATTAGATATCTTACAAGAAAGTGGCGTATACCAAATAGAATGTAATAGTTGTCAAGCCACATATATCGGAGAGACTGGACGTAATTTCAAAACTAGAATCAAAGAACATCTAACAAAAGAAAATTCGGCATTCGGAAGACATAAATTTTAATAATCACGATTTCGATGTAGAGAAAAATACAAAAATTTTACACAAGAGGAATAAAGGCTATTTATTAGAAATATTGGAAATGTACGAGATAACTAAATTTAAAAAACAGAATCCTGACAAAATAGCATTAAACGAACAAATAAATTACATTATTCCTCCATTATACAGGGTAAGTCAGAGAGAATGGGAAATCCGAATACCGGAGATACTAGACACCAAAATATGATGATTTAACGTAACAGCTCTTATACAAATGTCAGTGGTTTTCGAGGCATAGAGTGTTGAAAGTTAAATTCATATTTCGAAATTTCTTGATAATTTTGAATGTTTTTGTACTATTAACATAAAATTTGGTAGTTTTATGTTTTCGAGCATGAGAAATACGAATTTGAAACTTGTTTTGTTATTGCTCGTAGAGGGCGCTAGATACACACTGCTCGTTTGATAAATCAAATCATAAGTTTTTTGGCTCCACAGCTACGACCAATAAGAGCTGCAAATCACAAAGAGCATTCAATTTTACATAAAAAAGGTACTCTTATTGAAATTGTCTAAGTCTATCGGTTTTCGAATTATTTACTTTTAAATGTTTAAATGTATTTTTTCTTCTAAAATATTTATTTTTTAACATAAGCAAAGTTGGGTTATTTTTCCGCTTATGTTTCGACAATTGCCTGTTAATTGTCAACATTGATCTAATTTTCGTGTGCAATAATCATTTTTACCAACAATAAAGTTATTGCCAATTTGAAAATGCCCCGACATAATGAGTTTTTTAATAGTGAGAAATCCAGATTTAAGTCCACTGGATTTTTGAAAATGGCCACAATATTCTATTGTTATTAATTAATTGTTATTATTATCGATTATTATCGTTACTAATTGCTATAGTTACTGTGTGTTATTGATTTTAAATGTTAACCTTAAAATTACTTTGAAACAATTAGAAGCAGATAACTTGGAAACCAGTAGATTTAGACAATGTAAGCAAGAGTACCTTTTTTGTGCAGAATTGAAAACTCCTTCAGATTTCTGGTTCTAATTCACCATACCTCAACTGACAAAATAGTCATGACTTGATATCTCAAACGTACAGTGTGTATCTAGCGCCCTCTACGAGTAATCACAAAACAAATATCAAATTCGTATTTCTCATGCTCGAAAACATCTAACTACCAAATTTTATTTTAATAGTATAAAAACCTTCAAAATTATTAAGAAATTTCGAAATAAGAATTTAACTTTCAACACCCTGTGCCTCGAAAACCACTGACATTTGTATAAGAGATGTTAGGTTAAAGCATCATATTTTGGTGTCTAGTGTCTCCGGTATTCGGATTTCCCATTCTTTCTGACTCACCCTGTATAGTAATTTAAAAGATCCTTTAAAAAATCTTTAACACTACCCTTCCTTTTCTATATTCTACTTGACAAACAAGTTTATATATTCTCGAAATAGTACTTGTGTTATTTTATTTTAAGAAATGAGATGTTAAATCATTGTGTTCGTATAAAGATGTGTGGTATTTGTTTTAACTTTTAAGTAATAATTTGATGTAAGTTACAAACTAAATAAGGAATTTTCTATTTTAAAGTGTAAACCTTTTAATATGTAGGTGTCTTCTGAAGATGGTAATTTAATTACCGAAACCGGTCAAGACAAAAATAAAATAAAAAAGATATCACTTTGTATATGATCATTTTATTCTAAATAATTAAATAAGTGATAATGAATGAAAACATAATTAAATAGATTTTAAAAATGTCGTATGATTTGAGATATTAACTTTTAAACATAAGACGACAGTTATCTATTTTTCGGATTAATCAAATATTACCACTCATTTTCAAAAAATCACAATAAATTGAAAATTTAAGACATCAGTATGAAATTATCAGCACTTATTATATAAATCTTAAGTTTTTCAATGAAAGAAAGCAATTTTGGAAACATCGTTTAGTTTTTGAGTTATTAACATTTAAACATAAGACGACATTTACCCATTTTTCGAGTTAAGCAACTATCATCACTCATTTTCAAAAAATCATAATAAATTGACAATTTAAGATATCAGTATGAAACTATCAGCACTTATTATACAAATTATAAGCTTTCCAATGAAAGTAATCGATTTTAAAAATATCTGTTGGTTCTTAAGATATTAACTTTTAAACATAAGACGACATTTAGGTACCCATTTTTCGAATTAAGCAACTGTTATCACTTATTTACAAAAAATTATAATAAATTGAAATTTTTAGAAATCAGTGTAAAATTATCAGCACTTATTATACAAATTACAAGCTTTCCAATGAAAGAAACCGTTTATAAAAATATCGTTTAGTTTTTGAGATATTAAGTTTTAAACATCAGACGACATTTACCCATTTCTTTGAGTTAAGCAACTATCATTACGCATTTTCAAAAAATAATAATAAATTGGAATATCAATAGATGACTACGAAATTATCAGAACTTATTATACAAACTATAAACTTTCCAATGACAGAAACAGATTTTCAAAATATCGTTTAGTTTTTGAGATATTCAGTTTTAAACATCAGACAACATTTGACCATTTTTCGAGGTAAGCAAGTATCTCATTCATTTTCAAAAAATCATAATAAATTGAAAATTTAAGAAATCAGTATGAAATTATCAGCACTTATTATACAAATTATCAGCTTTCCAATGAAAGAAACCGATTTTCAAAATATCGTTTAGTTTTTGAGATATTAAGTTTTAAACATCAGACGACATTTACCCATTTTTCGAGTTAAACAAATAGTTTCACTCATTTTCAAAAAATCATAATAAATTGAAATTTTAAGAGATCAGTATTAGATTATCAGCACTTATTATACAAATTATGAGCTTTCCAATGAAGGAAGCCAATTTTAAAAATATTGTATAGTTTTTGAGATATTATCTTTTAAACATACGACCACATTTGCCCAGTAGTAGTAGTAGTAGTAAAGGTATTTATTCCGGAATTACAATTATTATACAAACATTATTTACAATTATACAATTTTAAATTTATTATATTCTCCAGAACGGGCTCTCGACCGTAGTTCCCTTGCTGATCCTTCATCAAATAACTAATTGACATCCGGTAAAGGGTTGTTATCCGAAAGAAATAGCGATGTGAGACTGTGGTTTTCAGTTATTTTTAAATTGCTTTTATTTGCAAGTGCAACTATTCGGTCTGTAATTGGTGTTATTTTACATTTCTTATAAAGAAGTTGATTCGACGGGTTATAAAGTTAAGGGTTTCTTAGTTTTGTTATGCATCTTAAACACGTTCTCTCGGAAACTTCAAGATTTCGTCTGGCTTGGTTTCCTACGTCGCACAAAATTGATGCTCCATAATCCAAAATCGGTCTGCAGATGGTTTTACAAATGTGGACTGCGCAATTAAAACTGATGCCTCTGTTTTTATATGTTAAACATCTAAAAATATTCGCCCTAGCGTTAGATTTCATTTTAGATTTTTTAGTATGAATATCAAATTTTAATTCGTTATCTGGATCAATCCCTAAATATTTGCACACCTTAATTGGAGTAATCAACATATTAGGTATCTATATTTTAGATGATCTATCAGATATTCTATGGAATGGTACTAATAACTGTGTTTTTTGTGGGTTTATTTGAATACGCCACGTCCTATACCAGCTTTCTATTTTTTCCGTCAGATTTTGAAGATTTTCTATTGCTCCATTCAAACTAAGATCATGAGATATTAACACCGTGTCATTTGCGTATTAGAGAATGTATGCTTTCTGACATTTGCACATTTTTCGAGTTAAGCAAGTATTATAACTCATTTTCAAAAAATCATAATAAATTGAAATTTTAAGAAATCATTATGAAATTATCAGCACTTGTTATACAAATGATAAGCTTTCCAATTAAAGAAACCGATTTTAAAAATATCGTTTAGTTTTTGATATATTAAGTTTTAAACATCAGACTAGTAGACTAGTTAAGCAACTATCTTCACTCATTTTCAAAAAATTATAATAATTTGAAATTGTAGGATATCATCATGAAATTATCATCACTTATTATAGTACAAATTATAAGCTTTCCAATGAAAGAAACCGATTTTAAAAATATTTAATAGTTTTTGAGATATTAACTTTTTAACATAAGACGATATTTACTCATTTTTCAGATTAATCAATTGTTACCACTCATATTCAAAAAATCATAATAAATTGAAAATTTAAGAAATCAGTATAAACTTACCAACACTTATTATACAAATCATAAGCTTTCCAATGAAAGAAACCGATTTTAAAAATTTCGTTTAGTTTATGAGATATTAATTTTTAACAATCAGACTACATTTACCCATCTTTCGCGTTAAGCAACTATCATCACTCATTTTCAAAAAATCATAATAAATTGATAATTTAAGAAATAATTATGAAATTATCAGTACTTATTATACAAATTACAAGCTTTCCAATGAGAAAAACGGATTTTAAGAATATCGTTCAGTTTTTGAGATATTAAGTTTTAAACATAAGACGACATTTACCCGTTTTTCGAGTTAAGCAAATATTACCACTCGTTTTCAAAAAATCATAATAAATTGAAAATTTAAGAAATCAGTATGAAATTATCAGCATTTATTAGACAAATTATAAGCTTTCGAATGAAAGAAACCGATTTCAAAAATATCGTTTAGTATTTGAAATATTAACTTTTAAACATAAGACGACATTTACCAATTTTTCGAGTTAAGCAAATATTACCACTCATTTTCAAAAAATCATATTAAATTGAAATTTTAAGAAATCATTATGAAATTATCAGCATTTATTATACAAATTACAAGCTTTCCAATGAAAGAAACCGATTTTAAAAATACCGATTAGTTTTTGAGGTATTAACTTTCAAACATAAGACGACTTTTACCCATTTTTCGAGTTAAGCAAGCATTACCACTCATTTTCAAAAAATCATAATAAATTGAAAATTTAAAAAATCATTATGAAATTGTCAGCACTTATTATACAAATTATAAGCTTTCCAATGAAAGAAACCAATTTTAAAAGTATCATTTCGTTTTTGAGATATTAAGTTTTAAACATCAGACGACATTTACTCATTTTTTGAGTTAAGCGACTATCATCACTCATTTTCAAAAGATCATAATAAATTGAAATTTTAAGAGATCAGTATGCAATTATCGGCATTTATTATACAAATTATAAGCTTTCGAATGAAAGAAACCGATTTTAAAAATATCTTTTAGTTCTTGAGATATTAATTTTCAAACATTGTAAAGCACTTTTCATTATAGAAATAAACTATCATTTTCAAGAAATCATAGTAAATCGTAGTTTAAAGAATTTCTTACGAAATTATCAGCTTTTATAATACAAATTGTGAGCTTTCGAATAAACGAAGCAATTTTTCAGAATATCTTTTAGCTTTTGTGATGTTAGTGATAGAAAATGGATTATAACAGCATTCGTTTTTACATTTTTGGTGTTATTACTTAAAAATGCTTAATTAATTGAAATAAGTATCTATAATTTCAAATTAACTTACTCGAATCAATACATTACAATATCCACGATAACAACACCAACTTTTTTTTGATTGATTACCCATTTCTAGGTATCACTTAGCGTTGTCCACTAAAGTGATATTTCAATGGGACGCTTTCCACTTTCGACAAAGACGAATGTGTTTAAACATCAATTATTCAACATCGATACAAATGTAAAAGCCGACTTTTCGATTATCATCCCCTCATACACTCTATAAATAGCTAGGTGCTTTTCGTTTTGAGGGTATATCCATTAGGAATCGTTGCTAACATTTTATTCCCTCAGAAAACAAGCGCTGCGCCGTTCCAAACGGAAAGACGAATTAAGGGTTAACCACGCTAATTGCGAGAGACCCCACAACACCCTAATATATCACTCCTCGGCCATTGTCTACGTTATTACCTCTTCTAGACTGGTTAACATTTAATTTGTTGAGCCACGAACAAAATAGAAAACGAGAAATGCTTTTTGATGGAAAGTATTTTTAAGTTTTCGATTCATTTCATTTGTAGAAAATTTCAGTCGTGTCATTTTCGTGCCATTTCAATTTTTGTAAAACCACGGCGCGCGAGAAAGTTAAAAAACGTAATTGAAAATTCCCGACCCCATGGTCGGTAAATCAACGTTTCACGATCGAATCGAACGCACAAGCGTCGTTCCCGATAAAAATCGATTACTTTTCCCGGCGTAATCTGCATAGCGAATCGACTGAATATCTCTCGTTTTATTTACGGCCACACCGACGGGGACCGTGCAAACTCGATGTGTTTACCCCGGTTTGTTTTTTACAGGATGTTGTACCCCGGGTCCTGTAAACATTCTGTAAACAACTGAGCGAAGAGGCAATTAATTATACTCCGTGATTTACGATTTCTACAACATTAACAGCTTATTTTTAGTTCTAAAGTTTTTGTTTTGTTTATCTTGTGTCCAAGCTTGGTTAAAACAATCGAATAAAAACGATGGGGTATATTAAATTTTTAAAACACTTAGCCTGAAAGACGTTACATAAAAACGCTTTTTGCATAATTGCGTTCTTTGAAGGCATCGACTTCGAGACGGCATTAAAAGAATATTGCATTTTAATTATTCTTGGGGTTGTTTTATTAAATTTTTCTTTCACGTAATCGAATTCTTTTTTTCGGATCTTTTATCTGAAATACATGGATTTTATAAGTTGTGTCGAGCGAGTTCAATTTGCGAAATTAATGGTTCGAATAAAAATCTTATAAAGTTCTTTTGTTGATCATCTTGACGCCAAACCACCTAGACAAACCCAAAGACGAGTCGGGAAATTGGATATGCACGTTTATTTTATACATTTCATACGCCATATAGCCAAAGAGGCAGCGATATTACGTTTCACTGTTCCGCAGTTCCATTCGCCGTATACTTATGTAAATTTATACCGCAAAAACTAAATGGGACCCATATATCCTTAGGCCTCGCCTTTCAGTTCTTCTAAAGTCGTCCTTTTGTTCTTTTGTATATGTACATAACAACCTTTCTTTTTCAATTTTCTGTAATCTTGAATCAATATTGATTCATATGACTAATATATGTAGGATTTATAGCTGGATCATTTCATATCTTAATTCAGTGTTTCCCAAACTGTGGTACGCGTATCACCAGGGGTACAGGAACAGTTTGATGGGGGTACACGTTGCAATGAACTTTTCCTACGCCTGGTGCAGCAGACTTTTAACTATTTTTTGATTAAACATTAAAAACAATAAAAAATTTGTTATTCCTGTATATATGTAATAATAAAGAATACCTTAAATTGGGCTTCTCGTGGAGTGGTGATGAAAAGGAACCCATTCCACTTTGCGTAATTTGTTTTGAAAACCTTACCAATGAAAGTATGAAACCATAGAACTTAAAGCGACATTTTGACACAAAGCACTTTGAATACAAAGATAAACCAATCGATTTTTTTGAACATAAACTCAAAGATTTAAATCAATCTCAAAAAGTAATGAGAGGTTTAACAGGAAGTGACAATCAAATAATGGCAGAAGTAATGATAGGTGATAAAGCAAAACAAACTCTTGATCGTGTACCCTTGTCAAATAATACAGTTCATCGACGAATAATTGATATGGCCAATAATGTGAAACAGATGTTATTGTCTGATATTTCTCAAAGTCGTTATTATGCATTACAAGTCGATGAGTCCACTGATATCACAAATTTTGCAAATCTTATGGCGTTTGTTAGATACGAAAAGAACCAAGAAATTCACGACGACTTTTTATTTTGCCAGCCTTTATTAGGTCATACAACAGGAGAAAATATCTTTAAAGTTATGAATAAATTTATGCAAGATAACAAAATTACTTGGACTAAATGTGTTGGCATAAGTACAGATGGTGCAAAAAGTATGGTCGGCATTAAAAAAGGACTCATTGCAAAAATTCAGAAGGTTGCACCAAATGTCAAGTCCACACATTGTTGCATTCACAGAGAGGCTTTGGCAACACGTAAGATGCTTGCTGATCTGCAAAAAGTTTTTGATGAAAGCGTGAAAATCGTATAATTATATACACAAATGTGCACAAATGTGTGAAGAAATGGGAAGCAGCCATACCCAACTACTTTTTCATACTGATGTACGTTGGCTATCTCGGGGAAAATTTTAAATCGATTATTTGAACTGAGACAAGAACTTCAAGTTTTTCTTAATGATAAATTTGAACTGAAAACGTGTCTACATGACTCAACGTGGCTATCCATATTGGCATACTTAGCAGATATATTCTCTATTTTAAATGAACTCAATTTATCATTACAAGGTAAAGATATTTCATTGTTTCATGTCCAGGACAAAGTAAACGCTACAAATGAAAAATTAAAATTATGGAAAACTAGAGTTAATAATGGAGAGCTAGACTCGTTTCCCTCTCTTCATGAGTTTGTAATAAAATCGTCTGATAAAATTGATACGGATGTTCTGAAATGTTTAACAGAGCATTTGGACGGATTACAAGAGGGCCTGAAAAAATATTTTTCGGATTTAACGACAAACCTCGAATGGATAAGACATCCGTTTAGTATTGATCCATCTGCCATGCCAGATAATTTATGTAATGTGGAACAAGAACAGCTCTTGGAGTTATCTGGAGACCGATTTTTGAAAAATAAACATAAAGAGTGTTCTTTAGCATCTTTTTGGGTGCAAATGCAACAACTATATCCGAATTTAACAGAAAAAGTGTTAAAACATGTTTTGCCATTTCCAACATCATATCTATGTGAAGTTGCGTTTTCAGCATTAGTCGATATTAAGTCGAAAAAAAGAAACAGAATTTTGGATGTGGAGCCGCATCTTCGATTAAAATTAACGAATAGGGAACCTGATTATAATCATTTGGCATCATCTCAACATAAAGAAATTCATCCATCCCACTGATGCTTTCGTTAATATTATTATTATTACATTTATTTATTATATTTTATTATTATCCATTTTATTTTATTATTTTGTTTTTGTATTAAAAAGAACTAATATAATATTTATTTTTTGGTTGATGCTAAAAGAACATTTTTTTTAACGAGCGTTACTGGAAGTTTTGATAATTACAACAGGGGTACATATATGCTGAAAGTTTGGGAAACACTGTCTTAATTGAACTGTTGTAGTCTAATTTCAAACATTGTGATCGAGGAATTCACAAAGAGATAAAAGCAACAATACTACTCAAAAGCAGAAGTCGCCATTACATTAGTTCCAACATGACAGATAAATTAAACTAAAACTAGACCTAGAAACTTTTGGGTTCAGCCGTGCGTTTTTGAAAACATGTTTGACGTTTCGGATGCCATGTTACAACCTTCTTCAGAAACAAGTTCGAAGTGACGAATTCGGTTAAAATTTGACAATAAATACATGAAAAGGTAATTAATAACTAATTAGTGTCTAATTGTCAACTATGTTGTTTTTGTCAAATCCGGGTGGAGAAGGCTTCGTTGAGTTCACAGCAATCTTCTCTATTCATGTTATTCCCATGTCGATGAATCTCTATCGCCTCTCTCGTCAATCTTTGGAAGTAATGTCCGTTTCTTGCTAGCACTTTGGTTTTGTCGAACTCTATGCTGTGTCCTCCTTTGTGGCAATGCTGTGCGACTGCAAATTGTTGGATCTTTCTTAGTCGGACGTCCTTTTCGTGTTCCTTGATGCGGCACTCGATGTTACGTTCAGTTTGGCTAACGTAATATTTCCCGCAACTGCACGATAGCCGGTAGAGTCCCTTTAATGGGGTTAGTTTGTCTTTAGCTATCGGAAAAGCGTTTTGTATTTTGCTGACCGTATCGCATCGTACCACGATATCATTCTTCTTCAGACGCCTAGCAATTCGCTCCGTCACTCCTGAAACATAAGGAAGGCAGATAAAACCGGCTGGTGTCGTACTTATCGAGTCATCCTTCTGTTTGCGTGGTTTGCTGGCTCGTCGTATACCTTTCATCGTATAGCCGTTCTTCTACAGCACATCTTCTAGAAATCTTTCTTCTTTAGGTTCTCTTTATCGCATATCCTCTCTGTTCGCTGGAAAAAGGCTTGAATCACGGACCTCTTCTGTTGTGGGTGGTGGTAGGATGAAACCTGCAGGTACCTATTCGTAAATTGTTAATTATCATTTATGCTCTGACCATGTTGCCAATGTTGAAGAGATTTCGTTTCTGGGTTGGAAAATGGATCCTGGACTGTCTTGGATCAATCATACTGATTTCCTTGCTGGCAAGACCAGTCATTTCTCCTATGCCATTCGGATTATTTCCAGATCAGCTGGCATTGAGGCAGCATTAAGTGCCTATTATGCATATGTCCATTCCTTGCTAGGATATGGACTTGTTTTTTGGGGCCGTGGTGTTGGTATAGATAGAATCTTCATACTACAGAAGAGGTGTGTAAGAACAATCTTTGGTCTAAAAAATACTGATAGCAGTAGAAGTTACTTTAAAGACTATAAAATACCTACCTTGTATGGAATTTATATTCTGGAATGTGCCATATTGGTTAGGAAGAATTACTTTGAATTTCTTATAAAATATGAAATATCACATCCTCGAAACACGCGCGGGAAGGTGAACTGCTATCTGGTGCCACCAAAAACGCACCTTACTAAGATTCAAAAGACGGCTCTGTACCAGAGTATCAAGATCTACAATCACATTTCTAAAGGTACAAAGATCCTGCCAGTTCCAGGATTCCGGAGAAGAAAAAATTAAAAACGATTGAGTGAAACTTTTCGGATAAAAAACATTCTAAATCATCTCAAAAATGTACTTTTAACCCACTATTCATTAGGACTAAACGAACAGATCTAAAATGATAAAATACCCTAATTTGAGGATTACCGTATAAAAATTGATCATAACTCAAAAATTACAAACGATTGAGAGAAATTTTTCCGATAAAAAACATTATAAATTATCTCAAAAATTTACTCTATTAATCATTTTAGCCCGTCAATCATTGGTACCAATCCAACAGATCTAAAATCACAAAAAATTCAAATTTGACATTTTCGATATAAAAATCGAAAATAACTCAAAAATTAAAATGATAGAAAGGAACTTTACGGATAAAAAACGTTCTAAATTATCACAAAAATGTACTGTACTCCATTCATCACTTTAACCCACTATTCGTTAGACCTAACTGAACAGATCTAAAATGACAAAATACCCAAATTTGACAATTACAGTAAAATAATTGATCATAACTCAAAAATTAAAAACGATTAAGTGAAACTTTTCGGATAGAAAACATTCTAAAATATCTCAAAAACTTACTCCGTTAATCATTTTAACCTGTCAATCATTAGTACCAATCCAACAGATCTAAAATCACAAAAAATCCAAATTTGACATTTTCGATATAAAAATCGAAAATAACTCAAAAATTAAAATTATAGAAAGGAACTTTACGGATAAAAAACGTTCTAAATTATCTCAAAAATGTACTCCATTCATTATTGTAAGTCACTATTCGTTAGACCTAACCCAACAGATCTAAAATGATAAAATATTAAAATTTGACGATTATAGTATAAAAATTGTCATAACTCAAAAATTAAAAGCGATTGAGAGAAACTTTTCGGATAGAAAACATTCTAAATTATCTCAAAAACTTACTCTGTCAACCATTTTAACCCGTCAATAATTAGTACCAATCCAACAGATCCAAAATCACAAAGAAAGCCAAACTTGACATTTTCGATATCAAAATCGATTCTAGCTCAAAAACTAAAAACGATAGAAAGAAACTTTTCGGATAAAAAACATTCTAAATTATCTCAAAAATGTACTCTATTCATCATTTAACTATTCGTTAGATTTAACCGAAAAGATCTAAAATGATAAAATACCCAAATTTGACGATTACAGTATAAAAATTGATCATAACTCAAAAATTAAAAGCGATTGAGAGAAACTTTTCGGATAGAAAACATTCTAAATTATCTCAAAAACTTACTCTGTTAATCATTTTAACCCGTCAATCATTAGTACCAACCTAACAGATCTAAAATCACAAAGAAAGCCAAACTTTACATTTTCGATATCAATCGATTCTAGCTCAAAAACTAAAAACGATAGAAAGAAACTTTTCGGATAAATAACATTCTAAATAATCTCAAAAATGTATTCCACTCATCATTTTAACCCACTATTCGTTAGACCTAACCGAACAGATCTAAAATGACAAAATACCATTTTAACCCATTATTCATTAGTACCAACCCAAGAGATTTAAAATTACAAAATACCCAAATTTGACGATTACAGTATAAAAATTGATTGATGATAACTCAAAAATTAAAAACGAATGAGTGAAACTTTTCGGATAAAAGACATTCTAAATCATCTCAAAAATTTACTCTATTAATCATTTTAACCCATCAATCATTAGTACCAACCCCACAGATTTAAAATCACAAAATACCCAAATTTAACACTTTCGATATCAAAATAAAAAATAACTTATAAATTAAAGACGATAGAAAGAATCTTTTCGGATAAAAATCATTCTCAATTAACTAAAAAATTTGCCCCATTCATCATTTTAACTCACTATTTGTTAGTGCCAACCCAACAGATCTAAAATTACAAAATACACAAATTTTCGATGTCAAAATTGATCATAACTCAAAAATTAAAAACGATTGCAAGACATTTTTCGAATAAAAAGCGTTCTAAATTATCTAAAAAATTTACTCCATTCATCATTTTAACCCACCATTTGTTAGTACTCACCCAACAGCTCTAAAATAGCAAACTCGATATCGTTTTATATTTATCTGCCTCAAAGGTTTCGTCCGCAAGCAACCTTGGCTATAATCTTTTAAAATCAGCTTCGCGACCTTAGTGTGCAAGATTTATTTCTATACAAAAGTTGCGAAACTGAAGTTGTGGACGTTCGCAGTCCACACTTTTTTCAATGAAGTTTTCTTATTTGAACAAGCGTACCTCTTAATCTACTTAGAACAGATAGTAACAACTGATGATTGACTGCATCAATAAACATCTAATAGAACAAGATGGGTTCAGATATCCTCTATCCATATTGCGAAATATATCATCTGTGACAGTAATTAGCGTAATTACGCTATTATAACCGGCTATAAACCCAAATTGAAATCCAAATACTTACATAATCAGATTTTTTAACTTAAACTAAAACTTGCGAAGATATATATCACAAAATACTTAGAAATCTGATTTTCAGGGAAGAAGTTTACGCTTTTCATCACATATTTCTACGAACTTATTATATAATTTCTACGCGTATGGAACGAAGCTTGTTAGATGTTTACAAAAATATCTCGTTTATTATTTTGCCAATCTCCTCCAAACATGAAACTTTAAAAAAGAAACGTAAGGATTATCGGCTATTTATTCTGCAAGTATTGCAAATCCCCGAATGAAACTCGCTGAAAACTTCCGCTATTTTCCCTGGCTCTAATGCGCATACCGGTGCTCTTTCTAAACAGTTTAAGTTTCTCACACCGAGTTTCGAATGTGCATCTGACATTTATAACGGAAGTTATGCGAACGAAGCTCCCTCTTAAAGTGCACACCCCCGTCCTTTCCCTCCCACACTTCTACTTCTCGTACCTAAATTAACTTCAAAGGAAATCTCACACCGACTGTCCCTGACATTAAAACAATGATATATTTAAAGTTTCTACTTTGATAAATACACCTAACAATGAACCAACAATGAAGAAGATAACTTTAATCATTAAATATTTATTTTGATTAATCTTGTTATGTTTATTTTCAGGTTGCTTGGGTTCGGTCTGAAGATCAAACCGTTTTAAGTCTTCAAACGAAAGTTGTAACTCATAACGGACGCATTTCAGTTAGTCACGATAACACGAAGCGTTGGCAATTACACATAAGACATGTAAAGGAATCCGACCGTGGATGTTACATGTGTCAGATTAATACGAACGCTATCAAAATTGAGGAGGGTTGTTTGGACGTGCACGGTAAGTTTAATTTCGGAATTGGCGATTAACTTTCTTGTCGCGTTATGGGGCGTAAGACTAAATCTAGTTCGATTAATGGAAAAGCGAATTCGAGATGCGGAGAAATGATTCTCCTTTCCAGGGGAGGTTATCGCGACTAATTCCCGAAACTGTGTTCGTTAATTCGCGAAAATAGCTAATTACTTACCGGTTGTCTCCGGGTCGATGAGCTCGACGTAAGAACAAGGTAATTAAGAGACGTGGTGTGACGTAATTGTACTCGAGGGAAAATCTTTAACTGTTATTCAGAACTATTAAAAGGATTCTGTCTTATAATAATAATAAACTGCCTTTATTTCCAGAGTAAAGAGAACAAACAATAATAATAGTAACTATAGTTACTATAATGCAAAATAAAGATCATCAAAAAAGAGAAAAAAAAAACTTAAAAAGAAAAATAACTTAAATACAAAACAGGTGGAAATCCTAAGGCGAAGTTCAGAATGCGACCATAATATGGCCCACTTCTGCTCTTCCACTTAACCTTAAAAATAATTGCACTTTTATTCAATCGTAGTACATGCCTACTTCTAAAAACTAAAACTATTAATTGATTCTGCATTATAATCTGACCTAATCCTGACCCATATCATAAATACTTGTATTGAAACTAATACCTTTCCCTCTTTGTGGAAGGTGGCTAACATCGTCCCTATTCCAAAAATAAAATCTCCAATCTCCTACTCAGATATGCGGCCTATCAGTTTGTTGCCAACTATTTCCAAAATTTTTGAAAGGATTCTGGAAACACAATTACGTTTGTTTTTATCCGAAAATAATATTATACCGGATCTACAATCTGGATTTAAACCTTTGCATAGCTGCGAATCAGCTTTACTGCATGTTTGTGATGACATCGTCCGCGCCTCTGACAGGGGCCTGGTTACAGTCTTGGTCATCATCGATTATTCCAAAGCTTTTGATTCAATCGACATTGATACCCTTATCTCCATCTTGCATTACAGCGGTCTCGGTGAGAATTCCCTCTCACTGCTTTCCCAGTATTTAAAGGGTAGGTCACAGAGAGTGATTCTGAATGGTCAACTGTCCCGTCCACAGCCCTTGGTCTCTGGTGTACCGCAGGGTGGTATTCTGAGTCCTATTCTATACAATACATATACATCTACAATGTCAGAACGCTTAAAACATTGTAATTTTCACTCGTACGCTGATGACACCCAGATTTATTACTCGTTTCTACCTTCAGATCTTCAACGCGCCATGGGTATTATTAACAACGATATATCAAATATTTTACAATTCTCGAGAGATCACTCCCTACACATCAATAGCGCTAAAACTACAGCTACTGTCTTTGGCACGGATCATGCGCGCTCACTTTTGGGCCCAATAACCTTAGTTATAGATGGACAACATATTGAAGTACAAAATACGGTGAAAAGTCTGGGTGTAATAATGGACGGTCAGCTGTCGTTTACAAAGCATATCAATCTCACCATACAGAGGGCCTTCGCGGCACTAAAGGTGATTTTTAATAACAGGTTTTCACTAAATCAAAATACAAAAAAACTACTATGCGACCTACTAGTGCTGTCTAGATTTAACTATTGCGACACTGTTTATGGCGCTTTTTTGTCAGCGGTGGATGTGGGTAGAATACAGAAAATGCAAAAATCGTGTCTGAGATTGATATATGGTATTCGTAGCCGTCAACCTATATCGTACAAATTAAAAGAAGTGAAGTGGTTAAACATGGAGAATCGACGTTTATTGCATTGTTTATGTATGTATCACAAAATTATCACCAATAAGTCACCACCATATCTGTACGAAAAATTAACTTATCGTACAGATGTGCATAATCTCAATCTCAGACATAGAGGCTTGCTTGAAATACCTGCACACCGGATAGAGTTTTTTAAACGATGCTTCTCATATCAGATAGTCTTGAAATACAATTCGCTACCAAATGAGTTTAAAAAATGCGCGTCGAAACAATTTAAAATCAAGTACACACGATACCTCTGTGCTCTCTCTGGCTTTCGTGTCTGACGTCTGTCGCAGTTTCAAGCTCTGTGGCTGTTTCAGTGAATTATTCAATGTAACAGTGAACTGTTGTTTCTCTGTCTTTCTGCTTCGTTCGATGATGGGTCTGCATTTCATATAATATTAAGTTTATGTTTTATCTTTTTTTTCTCTTTTTTAAGGTTAGGGAAAATTTAATTTATCGTTGTTCTTTTGTTGTTTGTAGTTTATTTTTTGAGTTCATTTGATCAATTGTGCTTCTTTTTTTTTGTGTTTAATGTAATGTAAAGGTTATGTTTGAAAAGCGTCTTGTCGCAATTTTGCGTCAGACGAAACATCGCCAATTTTCATTTCTATGTATATCGTTTTGGTTTTTTACTGTTTGTTTGTATATACAGTGTGACCCGTTTGAAAGCGGAACACCCTCGTAAAATTTGTATTTATTATCCGATTTCGATAATTTTTTTTTTAATTGTAGAGCGTAAAAAACTGTATCTTGGGACAAAGAGTGATATTTTTCTTATAAAAAACAAGGCCTACTATTTCACTTTTTAGGTGCTAAAAATGAAGAAATCATATTAGGAAATTTTTTACAAAAAATCTGAGTACACCACTGCATTAAGCGCCTTTTGAAATGGGCATATACCAAATCTCATCAAAAATGGTTACAAATCAACACCGTTACAGATAATTGAAAAATACAATATTTTATGAATTTATTTGATCAGATGGAGAAAACCATGACAAAAAACGAAATAAAATACAGAGAATAATACAAAACTATTTAACAATATTTAACAGAAATTCAAAAAATTGAAGAAAAAAACAACATTCAAGGTATTAATAGAAAATAAAAACTAGTTAAATGTCTGTTGCTTCCACCAATCCACCGTTAAGTTCGATACATTTATTGTACCTTCTTCGTGCATTCATTGTTACATTCCTCAGTTGCTCTGGGGTAATGTCTGCACATGCCTGAACTATTCTAGCACGCAGTTCATCTAGCGACTGTGTCCTTGACCTGTAAACTTTCTGTTTAAGGATTCCCCAAAGAAAAAAGTCGAGTGGTGTCAAATCAGGAGATCTTGGCGGCCATTCAATAAGATGACTATTTCTTCCTACCATCGATTTTCAAAATTTTGATTTAACCAACGCTTTACCACTACTGCGTTATGCACGGGAGACCCATCTAATTGAAATTTTATATTCGCACATACCAGAGGTGGTAAATTGTTTAGCGCATTCGAAAACTCATTTCTTAAGAAATACAAAAATTTTGTTGAATTTAAATTGCCCTCAAAGAAAAATGGACCAATAATTCTGTTGTCAAGTATTCTGTACTGTATTATCTGTACCGGTGTTAATTTGTAACCATTTTTGATGAAACTTGGTATATGCCCATTTCAAAAGGTGCTTAATGCAGTGGTGTACTCAGATTTTTTGTAAAAAATTTCCTAATATGATTTCTTCATTTCTAGCACCTAAAAAGTGAAATAGTAGGCCTTGGTTTTTTTAAGAAAAATATCACTCTTTGTCCTAAGGTACACTTTTTAACACTCTACAATTAAAAAAAAAAAATTATCGAAATCGGATAATAAATACAAATTTTACGAGGGTGTTCCGCTTTCAAACGGGTCACACTGTATATACAGGGTGATTCATAAGTAATGGGCCAAATTGTAAATGTACGTTCAGGAGGCCAAAATAATAATATTTTCATTAACAATAATGGGTCTTAGTCTGCTCCTTACTGAGATACAGGATGTTAAAGCGAAAAAAATAAAATAGATTTTTGTTAATAGATCAGCTACTTTTCTACATAATGACTCATAGTTGACTTATAGTTTTTGTAAGGGTAAACAATAATGTGTGAGAGGATTTGAGTTAATACATGCGCCATATGAATTAGATGAAATCAGCTACAAATTTTTTATCGCTCATTATTTTACAACATACTTGTTTAATTTGGATAGCCCCATCATTTCTGTAGAAAAAGGCTATACTTCTTTGATCTTGAAAATATTAACGATTTTCGAGATATTTGAATTTTACTAATTCACTACACTACATTTCACGGTGGTCGACGTAGCATTAATCTGTTAAGACACAAGCATGGCATGGAATGTTGACATTTACCTAACCGTAATTGATAATTGATAACAATATTAAACTGAAACCATAAAAAAATTACGTAATAAAACAATTTATTGTACGCCAGTTAATAAAACGAAATACAACATTAGAACAGACTTGAACTAAGACCACTTACGACAACTGTTATCAAAACCTACATGTTAATGTTGTGCGAAGTTAAATTAAATTTAAGCTTAATTATGAGCTACTGCAAAAGGTTTTCAACATGACCACCACCAGCATTTATACACGCATTTAACCGTTTGGTTAAGGATTGTCTGACTTTAAAAAATGTAGCAGGATTATTTCGTATTGAATTGGCTGCATCTTGAATTCTATTCCATAACTCGTCTCGTGTATTTATAGTAGGTTCAGCATAGACCATTGATTTCATGTAACCCCACACATGGTGGCCACTGAAATTCACTACCACGTCCAATCCAACGGTGAGGGAATGTTTCATTCAGATGTTCGCGCACAGCACGTGAAAAATGTGGAGGAGCACCGTCTTGCATGAACCACATATTTCTTCTTAGTTGTAATGGAAGATCTCCCAAGAGGTCGACTAAGTCATTATTTAAAAAAATTAAATATGACTCTCCATTTAAATTAGGAGGTAATTCAACTGGGCCCAGTAATGTATTGCCTATTACACCGCACCACACATTTATTTTAAACTCGTGCTGGAAATGTCTATCTTTTTTTAAACGAGGGTTTTCGGTTTCCCAGGCATGACTATTTCGCCAATTAAAAACTCCGCGTCTGGTAAAGGTTGCTTCATCCGTGAAAAGAATGTTATTTAGGAATGTTGGATTATTATTCAATTTTCCTTTTAGCCACTGACAAAATTGAACTCTGATTCGATAATCTGTTGGAAGTAAATTTTGCACAGGTATAAAATGATAGGGATATAAATTTTCCTTGTGTAAAATTCTAGTCACGGATGGTTGGCTTATTCCAGTTGCTGCAGACAATCGACGAGTGCTTATTTCAGAATTTTGCGCAATTCTTACCAAAATTTCATCTTCTTGCTGCGGAGTGATAATCTTAGGACGTCCTGTATGATATTTTGGACGAAATGAACCTGTTTCACCCAATCGATTATAAATATTTTGAAATATCTTCCGGTTTGGCTGCCTTCTGTAAGGGTACATTTCACGATATTTTCTGGATGTGCTTGCCCAGAAAAACGTTCTTGTGCGTAAACGCATAACATGTCTCTCATTTCTTCGTTTGAAAAGTGATTATGTCTCGGCATTTTGATTTATGTTAGGACAAGAATGAATCAGTTTACTTAACAATAAAATGTTTTAAACTATTCATTAAACGTAAAAGCTCATTGACGTTTCATAATTCATATGGCTCATGTGGCGACATCTACGAGTTAACTCAAATCCTCTCACACATTATTGTTTACCCTTACAAAAACTATAAGTCAACTATGAGTCATTATGTAGAAAAGTAGCTGATCTATTAACAAAAATCTATTTTATTTTTTTCGCTTTAACATCCTGTATCTCAGTAAGGAGCAGACTAAGACCCATTATTGTTAATGAAAATATTATTATTTTGGCCTCCTGAACGTACATTTACAATTTGGCCCATTACTTATGAATCACCCTGTATATACTTGTTTTGGAAATGGAAATAAAGTTTATTATTATTATTATTATTATTATAATCTTCATTTCACTTATAATCTATCTTATACAGGGTGTCTCAGCGAGACCGGTCATTAGACGTTTCTGGGGTTCTGGCCAAACCAAAAATTTGAGAATGCAGACCTAAGTATTATCAATTACGTTCTCTTCATCTAAAATATTTTCAGATTTCTAGCACTTCCGGTTATACCGGAAGTCGCCACCTACTTTATTTTTTTAAATGGAACACCCTGTATATTTTTACATATTTCGATTTGTCTGTTTTCAAGGTTTATAAATAACTTTCCTTTTTGCAATTTGATTCGGCCGTTCTCGAGATATTTGATTTTTTCTACAAAAATCTGCTCCAGCGGACATTTGTTAAAAAAATCATAGAACACTCAATTTTTGAGATATCAATTTAGGATTCAGAACATGCTTAAACAACATGATGGAGTATGTTTTGGTGCCGAGAACGGCTGTCTAGATCGTTTGGTCACTTTACTATGGCACGTTAACTTTTCGAAATTTGGAAGTACCATAACTTCATTTTTTTAAATGGCACCCCCTATATTTTATTACTTAGTCGTCTTCGGCGTCTCATTTTACATCTTTTATATTCCATATGTCCTCTGCCTAACATTAATAGTTTGAGAAATAATTAGGGTTTTTTGAAAAATGCTCACATATCATATCGATATTAACCTAGTGTGCCATGGAAAACAAATGTTGAATGACTTATTGATAAACCTCAAAGTCTGATTTACGTTGTTTGATGCTTGTGAGTCTAAAACCAGTTAAAATGGATATTAATAACGTAAATAATGTTTATACAAATGAAGAAATCCATAGTTTATTTTTTGTGCACGAAAAGTGCGACAAAGTTCTTAGTAGAACTTGCAGAATGTTTAATGAAAATTATACACATTTATCTCCGATGACAAAAGGTAAATTTAGAAGTATAGAAGCAAATTTTTTGCATTTTGGACGAATTAATCACGTGTTAAACTGACCAAAAAATATAGTAGAGAATGCAACGGAAGAGGTGAATACCTTGACTTATTTCGAGCCCAGTCCCAACATCTCAATTCGAGTTGCCAAAGAAGATCTGGGAATCATACTACGAACTTTGTCGCGCTTTTCATGCATAAAAAATAAATTAAGAATTTCTTGATTTGTGTAAATATTACTTTCGTTATTGTTATCGATTTTAACTCGTTTCAGTACTAATATTAAGGGACATAACAGATAATTATTAGCTCACATGCATCAAGTGACGTAAACAAGTGAGTCTTTGACAAGAACTCATTGAGAAGGCTTGTTTTTCATGGCACACTAGGCTAAATATCCATATGATATGTGTGCATTTTTCAAAAAACCCTAATTATCTCCCAAACTAATAATATTAGGTATGGGACATATGGGATATAAAGGATGTAGAATGAACCACCGAAGACGACTAAGAAATAAAATATAGGGGGTACCATTTAAAAAAATGAAGTTATGGTACTTCCAAAATTTGAAAAGTTAACGTGCTATAGTAAAGTGACCAAACGTTCTAGACAGCAGTTCTCGGCACCAAAACATACTCCATCATGTTGCTTAAGCATGTTCTCAATCCTAAATTGATATCCCAAAAATCGAGTGTTCTCTGATTTTTTGAACAAATGTCTGCTGGAGCAGATTTTTCTGGAAAAATTCGAATAACTCGAGAACGGTCGAATTAAATTGCAAAAAGTAAAGTTATTTATAAACCTTGAAAACAGACAAATCCAAATATGTAAAAATACACAGGGTATTCCATTTAAAAAATAAAATTGGTGGCGACTTCCGGTATAACCGGAAGTGCAAGAAATTTGAAAATATTTTAGACGAAGAGATCGTAATTGATAATACTTAAGTCTGAATTCTCAAATTTTTATTTTGGCCAGAACCCCAGAAACGTCCAATGACCGGTTTCGCTGAGACACCCTGTATATGAGCTAATAAAATAAAAAATAATATAATGAAATAAAAGAAAAACAAATTATTCCACTTGCATTAAAATTAGATTGATCCACTATAAAGCAAACAAGAAGTCATTGTCGCTCAAATAAATGCCTAAACAATAACGTTCTGAAAGCACCCTCCCTGGTGACGGGGATAGAATTATACAGCTTATAGGCACAGTAGCTAAACGCACGACAAAACAGAGCTGTACTATGAGCAGGCGGATTAACAACATTTTTATTTCTAATATTTATACTGTGTAGATCCCCTCTAAACTGAATCTTTTTACTCATATAATTAGGCGAGCCAGTTGTGACAACCTTGTGATACAGCACTGAAGCCTGTAGAGTATAACGATTGTGAATATTCAGCCAAGTTAACTCTTTAAGCTTATGAGAGATTCTTTCAAATTTTTTAATTCTGAATATATATCTCATGCAAGCGTTCTGCACTCTTTGCACTCTCAATCTATCCATGGAACCCAAACATAGATAGTAGACAGGAATACAATAATTAAGCAAAGACAGTACAAAACATTCACAAAGCATCTTTTTCATTTTTAAATTAAAAATATCTTTGAAACAATAGAGTAATTTTAATTTCAAAAAACAAACACTTAATGTTTTAGTAATGTGCTGTTTGTACCTAAAGGCGTTATCAACAACTAGCCCAAGATTCCTTGCCTGATCAACAATAGGTATATTGCAACCGTTCAACCTAAGAATCAGATTAACTTTGAATTTCTCGACTTCCACATTTCTGCCAAACAGAATAACTACACTTTTATCAGGGTTTAATATCAAGGCGTGATTCTTTGCAAATTCACTGACATTCGCTAAGTCGTTATTAATTTTCCATGCTACCCCCTCATATTCACGAAACGGAAAGTTGTAGTATAGCTGAGTGTCGTCAGCATACATATGAATTTTACAATAATTGACAGCTTTTGGAAGCATAGATGTGTATAAACAAAACAGCAAAGGACCTAACACCGACCCCTGCGGTACTCCACGCTTCAGCTTCAATGGTTCAGAAATTAAGCCATTGACTTGTACACATTTTCATCTGTCTATTAAATACATCTTAATTAACCTTATAAATTCCTCCCCGCCTCCAATATAGTGAAGCATCGACTGCACAATATCATGGTCAACAACATCGAACGCTTTGCTAAAATCCAACAACACTAAAGCGTTGTACTCTTTACCATCTTTGGCCTTTAATATATCGTCAGTGACATTTAAAAGTGCAGTTGTGCAACTACGTCCATGCACAAATCCCGATTGACAGTCTGGTAATATATCATTTGAAATAATAAAGTTTTTAAATTGGTAGGAAATAACTTTTTTCAGTACCTTGCTCAAGGTAGGAAGAATAGAAATCGGTCGCAGGTGCTTAAAGTCAATTATGCAGCTGTTTATGAGATGTGTGATATATGGAAGGGCATAAGGAACTATTAATTCAATCACCTGCGCAGATATGCCATCAGAGCCAACAGACTTACTGGTGATTGACCTGATAATGCCAAATACAGTATCTTCATCTACCGTGTGAAGATCAAAGGGTGTATTCGTATCGCTGTAGCTGTTATTTGAGTAATATTGACGTCAGGAGTACCACCAAAAAATGAATTATTTATCTGATTTACGTTTGAAAGATGAGACGGTATATCTTTCGACTTTTTACTCGTTATATGACATCCACGAATAGTGTTCCACATTTCTTTTTTATCCGTGCGTGTATGTAAATTATTAAAGTATGCTATCTTTTCGTGTCGGATAGCATTAGTTGTGAAATTTCGTAATTGCTTGTAATAATCCCAAGATCCAGCAGTTCTGCATTTTCTGTACCTTGTTTTAGCCTCATCTTTCAATCTTTGTAGTAAGACGATATTGTCAGTCAACCAGGGCATCTTTGGTTTACGGATTCTTACAGTACGCATTGGTGCATGGCAATCGATAAGATTTAATAAGGTTTCATTAAAGAATTCTAATTTTTGTTCCAATTCCATGTGAAACATATGATGAAGGGGAATTGCGCATAGATCAGCAAAAAATGATTCATAATTAAATCCCTATAAGTATGCATAAATGGCACGGGTTTCAAAGATTCACATTTCAGGCGACAAAACACCAAATCATGGTCAGAAATATCTGAATTAATTACACCAGAATCAGTCACCACCAGCTCATCCGAAACCGCAATGATATCTAACAGGGTTGCCGTAGCTTCCGTGACTCTGGTAGGATCGGATTATATACAGGGTGTTTCATAATACACTCAGGTGCAAAAAAAACGCAACAAGCTAATATTTGGTAATGTTTGAAATGTGATAACTTTTTATTTTTCGTTCAATTTTCATGATTTTTTCAGCAAACTTTAGATAAAAATGTCTAATTTCATGTTCAATATCTAGTCTTTTATTAAATGCTGGTCATTTAGTCGGTATACAGGGTTAATTGAAACGTCGTTCTAGGATCCTAATTTTAAAACACCCTGTGGAATAATTTAGTGTATAAATGGTTCCAAAATTATAATTTTTGTTAAGAATCATTTTTGTCCGTGTTACAATTCGCCGAAGACTAAAGGAATCTGGGTTGAAAGCTTGCTGACCAGCAGTTGGACCCAAATTGCGTCCGCGCCAACTACAATTTACCACCGAACACTTACATTGGGATATGAGGCAATGGAACAATATTCTCTTTATCGATGAATCCAGGTTCCGCTTACATTCTCCAGATGGGCGGAAAAGAGCGTGGAAAAGAAATGGAGAAAGGTTTGCGGAATGCACATTCAGCTCCCGTCTGAGCTATGGAGGTGGTTCAGTAATGGTATGGGCAGGAATAAGCCGGGAAACCTGCACTGATTTGGTCATCGATGGATCATTAACTGCCCACCAATATATCGAGGAAATATTGGTTAATTACGTGCAACCCTTTAGTTAGTATAGGCGATGATTTTATCCTAATGCAGGATAATGCACGGCCTCATACAGTCATGTGTTGTTACGGTTGTATTTTTCCTTAATGTTTCATTTGAGTGTTTACTTTCCTAATTCTTCGTTTTAATTTTATTTTGAGTTAGATATTTTATTTTGTTATCGAGTATTTTGAGTTGCATAAATTTCGCGATGGTTTATTTTGTTTACTTTTTGTTTATTTTGTTGAATTTTTGTTTAATTAATTTTTCTTTTTCAGCGACAATTCTCCGAAGATCTCCTTTCATGATTTTCCTTTCAATTTATTTTCCTCTAAACTTATTTTACTTCTTCGTTTCCCCTAAAAGATGGTGTTAATTCTTTCGTCATTCTTGCTTGTGCGCAAGTATCAATTTTTTTGTGAATTTTTGAGGATATTTATCGTCTGTGTAAGATTTTCTCTTCCTCTTTTCAAGTCAGATCAGTACGTGTACGCACGTAGAGTTAGGATTTTTGGTTAAGCCATTTTGAATTTTCCGCGTGGTGTTTGGTTCCTAATCCAAATTTTTGGGATTCATCTACGTGTTGTGCAATTTATTGGTAACGTTTTTGCACGTTCAATTATCGGATTATTCCGGATTAAACCGTATTTTGAAACTTTTCTAAGTTTTTCTGACTAAACCTCGAAGATCTGAGGTAAGATATTTTTATTAAATACATTTTATATTTTCCCTTACACATGCATACCTTCATTTATTCAAACATAAATCCTTTTACCACCGAATTAATTAAACTATTATCATCATTTTTTTTTATATCGTATTTTTCCATCCTTTCTACTTTTTTTTATATTTTTTTTCTTTTCTAATTTCCTCGTGTTCATTTAAGGTTTTAATTGAAGAACATAAATTTTAGCAACCTTTCTGTAACATTTTCGAGACAGAAGTTTGGTTATTTTGTGAGATTTTCAATCCATTTTCGAAGTTCTACCTTTTCGGAGGGGTTCTTCCTTGAGGATTTTGGTCGAGGTTGCATTACCACTACCCATTAAGTTTTCCTTTCCCTGAATCGGAGGAGATTGTCGCTGGAGCTGGAAGAATTTGCTTGGATCGTCTACACGTGGTCAAGACAAGGTCAGACCTTTGTTTTTTATATACCGCTTCCCGGTGAACTTTTGTTCAATTTAGTACAATTTAAATTAAATTAATTAATTCATAAATCAAATAAATTAATTAAATATATTTTATATATCATAAAAAAAAATTATCATAGAATGGAAATATTCAGTATTTTGTTGTCAGTTAAATCAAACAAAATTATTTTTTTATTTTTCTTGTAAAATTTTGGCGTACATTTTTTTTGTTTCACGAATTAGTTTTTTTATTTTCTTTCTCGACGCCACACTGATATTAGGGGTACGGGTCGTACGCGTAATTCAATTCAAATTTATTATTTTCTTTTTGCGTACTTGTTTTGGTCATTTATTTCAATTTTTTTTTTTTTTGGTACGCCAACAATTCTTTTCTTTTTTATTTTTTTATTGTGTTGCTTCACGTTTGCTGGACAACAACATTATTACTTACGTATATCATAATAATGTTTTTTTATTTACCTTATTATTTTTTTTTATTTTTACCGAATAAATACAGGGTGATTTATAACATACGGAGCAGATTAAAAGAGCAAGTACTAGGGGCCAAACTGAAGATATTTTCTTAATAATGTTTTGACTACAACGTAATAATCACAAAGATATAGAGCATTAAAGTTGAATTAATTGCCCAGCATTTCTTACGATATACGGTATTACACTCACTACGTTTAAATTCAAACTGCGAATATTTCGGGGTTACTTAAGCAATGCCTGATTAGCACCAATAATAAAATCTTTGTAATATGGCAGTTACGGCTATTTAAAAATTTGTTAAATCACTCAAAAACTGGTGTTTGTTTTTTGAGAACCGCTGATAGCATGTTTTTATTGCTGTCAATCCAGTTGACTTGGTTACCTAGCAACGGACATGTCATTTAATTTTAATAATCAATGTCATTTAACGTCAAAATTAGAATTTTTACTAATCAAAAAATACAATGGTAATGTACAGTAACGAAGAATACGTAGATATGCTTATTATTTATGGAGCTGCTGGAGAAAACGCTGCACACGCAAGACGTCTGTATTTAGAACGATATCCAAATCGACAGATCCCTTCTGAAAACACTTTTCTTCGGTTAATCCAGCGGGGAAGAGAGACAGGAAATTTGCAACCTCAGAAAGGTCTTGGTGGCGGTAGACTAAACAGACATGGAGTAAATGTGGAAGAAGAAATTCTAGAAATTGTGGAAGCGGATCGAAACACGAGTACTCGTCAAATTTCTCACCAACTCGAGGTATCCCAGAATTTTGTTTGGCGTACGTTGAAAAGTAACGGTTTACACTCCTATCATTTTCAAAAAGTGCAAGGACTGACTCCCGCTGACTATCCTTCGCGGTTGCAATTTTGCGAGTGGCTACTAAATCGTACCAACAGAGAAGCAGATTTTGCGAACACTGGTAACGGATGAATGCTGTTTTACCAGAAATGGTGTTCTAAATGTTCACAATTCCCATGTGTGGTCGGACGAAAATCCACACGTTATTCGTCAAGGCTCTTTTCAACAACGATTCAGAGTGAATCTATGGGCGGGAATTGTGAACAATACGTTAATAGGACCTTTCGAATTACCAGGAACTCTTAATGGAACTTCTTATTTACAGTTTTTACAAGAAAATCTGCCAGTACTGCTGGAAGATATTCTGCTACTTATGCCACGTGAGATGTGGTTTATGCACGACGGTTGTCCTGCACATTTTAGTCGTAATGTACGAGATTTCCTCGATAATGCTTTTCGGCAAAAATGGATTGGTCGAGGTGGACCTACTCCATGGCCACCACGTAGTCCCGATCTTAACCCATTGGACTTTTTTTTATGGGGATTCATGAAGGATAGAGTATATGCCACCGATGTTAATACAATCGACGAACTACGACATCGCATCACTGCCGCTACAGAGGACATACGTCCACGATTTCCACGATTATCGTTAAATTGGATTCGTCGTGCGCAGTTGTGCGTCGAAATGCAAGGACAGCACTTTGAACATATGTTATAAAGAGATTATTATTATTATTATGTTATTTTCTTGTTTTAGAGATTTTGTAATTTTGCATTTAAAACATTATTATTATCCGTTTCATAAATTAACATCTATTATTTCTTTTCATAAATTACGTATTAAAACTAAACAATTAAATTGTCTACTTTGACAGCTCCTTCAAAAATGAGGATGGCGTTGACAAGTATTTTAATTGTTCTTTAGTGAATATCAACTGTTCTCAAAAGTTGACGCTAACTTATTTAAAAAATTAACATGCGATATCTATGTAACTATTAAGATTTTAATAAAACATTATTAAGAAAATCTCTTCAGTTTGACCTCAAGTACCTACCCATTTAGTCTCCTCCGTATGTTATAAATCACCTGTATTTTTTGCAACTTAAAATATCTCGAACTGTTTATTATTATTTTTTTTTTGCGTTTTGTTATTTTTTTGTGTTTGTGTCCACTTGTGTCGATTGCATCACTTTACCACCTCACGTCACAGTTCGTGGACAAAGCAGGGTTAACTGTGTGGCGCCTTATAAATAACCCGTTCACTGGGCCGGCCGAGGACCTGCGTTAGTTATTAAATTGCTAATCGACTGTATTGTTTTTTTTGTGTTCATAAGTCGTCACAGTGTGTTACACAACACCTCAATGAAGTGGGTATTAATAAAATGAACAGGCCAGCATGTTCGCCCGATCTAAATCCCATCGAGCATATGTGGGATATGCTTTGTAGGCGGGTGAGAGACCGCGAAGTAGCTTCAGCTTCTGTACATGAACTGCGAATAGTTCTTTAAGAAGAATGGTAAAACATTACGCAGCAGTCCATTTGTAACGTTATCGACAGCATGAATCGACGTATGGAAGCTGTGATAAGAGCTAGAGGTCGTAACACAAAATACTAAGATAAATGTCTTGTAAAAAAGTAGTACATAGGGTCGTTCTTAACAAAAATTATAATTTTGAAACCATTTATACACTAAATTATTCCACAGGTGTTTTAAAATTAGGATCCTAGAACGACGTTTCAATTAACCCTGTATACCGACTAAATGCCCAGCATTTAACAAAGGCTAGATATTGAACATGAAATTAGACATTTTTATCTACAATTTTCTGAAAAAATCATGAAAATTTAACGAGAAATAAAAAAGTTAACACGTTTCAAACTTTACCAAATATTAGCTTGTTGCGTTCTTGTTGCACCTGAGTGTATATGCGCAGGACTTCAGGTTGTGATACCTTATCCAAAAATTGGGAAAAAGGTTCTATCAACTTACCCTCTAAAATTCACCATTTTCGAGATACAGTGTGTTGAAATTTAATAAAAAAAAATCATTTTTTGCGAATATCTCCGGAACCGTTTATCATACAGAAAACAGCGTGTGTTCGTACAAAAAAGGAAAATTGTCGAACTAAAATGCGAGGTGACGGTTAAAAAAAAGAAAAGGATTCAAAAAAAATAATTAAATTCTATTAATAAAATCAAAAATATAACTTTAATGCGAAAGCGGTTGCAATGAATGCAAATCGTGCAATTAATAAAGAAAATTATAAAGAATGCGAAAGAATGTAAATAAAATAAAGCGTACATACAAGAATGCGGCGAAAATTACACGTGGTGGAAATTGAAGGCACACGATGCAGACGATACGGCGACTAGCGGAAGATTGAAATCATGTCGATTAAGACTGATAACGACGGAAAAGAAGTGAGACAAAATGTGTCACACGTGCGCTTCCATTTTAAAAACAAAAATATTAACATTTATAATAAGATTGCAAAAACAATGAAAATAAATTTGAATTTAACTGATTTCATTTTCTATTCCGGTAGGAACAGCGTGTGTAAGCATTTTCTACTCTTAATAAGCTAAGTTTTGTGCGGGAAATAATTACATATTATTTTGGCGAGTTGAAAATTGTATGCACGGAAATTGGTAATCATGGCTGGAGGATAAATCTTGATAAGACTCAGGGTATCATATTCTCTAAAAGAGGTGGTGGGTTTGTATTGACATTTTGGATAAATCAATTCGTTTTTCGGATGAGGTTAAAAGTTTGGGAGTCATTAAAGTTAGTCAACTGAGTTTTGGTAGGTATATAGGGGTTCTGCGTGCGAGCACTTTTGGTGCCTTAAAGCGTTTGTATTCATGTCGTAAATTTTTGTCTGTTGAGCTCAAGTGTTTATTATGTGATAGCCTAGTTTTGTCCAACTTCAATTATGTAGTGTTGTTTTTAGCTCTTGCTTGTCTTTTGAAAATCTTCCAAGGTACAATTGTTCAAAACTCTTTCTTGCGCTTTGTTTATGGCGTTAAACGAAGAGATCATATTTCCCCCGTTCTAATGTCTAGTGGTTGGCTGAATATGAAACAAAGATTTGTGCAATATTTCTATTTAATTTATAGGATTCTTCACACAGGGAAACCTTCATGCCTTGTTCATAAAATAAGATTTAGGACAGACATTCATAATTTAAACTTGAGACATAGATTTGCGACAACAATACCACATCATCGGTCTGCTATGTTCTATCTTTACCTTGTCTGTCGAGGTTAGATGTGTTTGCTCAGTTGCGCAGTTTAGGCGATTGATTATTCGGAACACTTTGGATACTAACTTTTGATTTTTGAATGAGAGTTGAGGATGAGAATTGTTTGTTTAATTTTTTTTTAACTTTGTTTTTTTTTCCTGTTCTTGTTTACCTTGGTACAAGTTAAAATCAGTGGTAGTGTCGCTACCTTTTCTGTTCTTGTACCATTTGAGCCATTGTAAGTGCAATACTTTCTTATTTATTTTAGTTGTAAGGATCATCTTATTTGGCCTTGTTAATTATATTTATATATATTTTTTTCTGTTCAAATAATTTTGTATCTTGTTCTTGTTATCATTATTTCTGGCTCAATAAACAGTATATTATATTTTCTTCGTAAATCTAATAATTCGCTTAATTGAATAGATAACTAGGAAGTTTAGTTATGCTTCAACATCCGGTTAGTAGATAGGGTGGAACACAAGTTAGTTCAGGAGCGGTTCCTAATTCACTCATTAACTGGGTGGAGGGTGGCTGTCGATGGCCGTTGGTTAAATAGGGCGCGACTTAAAGTTACCACTGCTGGCTACTCTAATTCCCGTGCAATACGCAGGAAATCCCGGCAATCAATAACGTCGACCGTTCAGTTTGTACCGGAAGGGTGTAAACACGTGTATACCGGTCAGGTAAACCCTTCTGGAGGACGACTACGACGGCGACCATCGCGGCAGGGTCATAGTTCGGCTCCAACTTTATCCACGGCGTTAACTAAATTTCCAAACACTCATAAAACTTCATTACGTCCGCCCGGAAAGACAAACGGCGAGTCCGAGCGCTTCCGCCTTCCGCTCACCTGACCATCCTGCGAGCTTTAAAGCTCACCCCTTATGAAATATGGTAGCACAAAAATCTTCATTCTACGAATACTGTTTTCATTTTTTTTACGATTGTTTGTTTTAAAATGAAAATGTTTCGGTAAAGGACAATTTCGTTTTATAAATAAAAATGGTGAGTGATCCATAAACGTTGACACGGTAGCGAATGCCCTTGGTGTACATCAAAGTGTTAGAGTATCCGGCGCCCTTCACACGGAACCGTCTAGGTGCAAGAGCACCTTTCAAAGAAAGCTCGCGTACCGTCGTGCATCTACACGGTGAAGAGGGGACCCTTTTCACGGGAAAATTTAGGACCTGTCAAGTGCATAATGCACTGTATCACTCAGCGTGTGCGTTTTTCGTCGTCGCGCGTCGTATGCAAATCCAGTTTGCACGTTACTGAAAGTTGGGAATGTAAAAAAAAATTATTACAACTTTTCTACTTTTTCAGAGAATAAACTTTTTCTGTTAGCTAAATACTTTGTTGGCTTTATAATTTATGGTTGCATCAATATCATTCGTGATTAGCAAACCACCGATGACATTGGAAATAAGCTTCACAATAGTGAAAACAATTTTTTCAACAAAAAACAAATGCAAATCTGCAGATGTATATTTCGAAATACTAAATATCCGTTCCATGGCATTGCATATGATTAGCTAAGTGAGAGGCTCAATCAAGATGAACTTTAAACAAACAAAGTTGGAAGCTGTGTTCTTATTAAGTTTGAATTACAATGAGTTAAATTAGCTTGCTATGGGAGTTGTTTTGTTGTCCCATTGCTTTGTGTTACTACAAGGTTGAGTGATGCATTGAGGTTGGCATCTTTTTTTGGTTGCTTTGTTTCTGAGTATTACTTTGTAATTCAGTTGCGTTGGGGTTGAGTTGCATTGAAGGCTTATATTTGAAGTTAACTTCACATTGCTGTGTGACGCTCGAGAACCTCTTTCTACAATTTTTTTTTTCGAACTAAATAATGTAGAATCTTTTCAATGTTTTTATATGTTATTATTGGCATCTTAAACTATATAAAACATATATGTATCTTATTTTATTATATTCTGATCATGTTTTTTACGGCCAAAGTTGACTCTCTCGAAAAAAGGTGGGTGGCTGGTGCGAAGTAGAACTCTACTACTAATGATCTGAAACCAACGATTTATTTTTTCTATCAATCTACAGGCTTGCCTCTATCGTCTTAAGCAGATTTATAATCGTACCTAAACAAAAAGCGAAATGGTGTATACGCAAAGAAATTATTTCCTAAAACCCATTTTGTTTCGTTGAAAATCGAGATAAAAATTAGGAAATTCTTAATGGATTGACAAACTTCTGCTTACAACGAGAATGGTTGATGTGTTTAACAATGTGTTAAAATGGTAGCACAATAGGTTGAATCAAATTTAAGCTATGCCACCAGTTGGAAAAAAAAATAGTTTCGAGATAGACGCATTTAAAGTTTTAATTAGCTAAATTAGCTATGTCTGCTCCATACAATAAACCTTCAACTTCTTCATATGCATCGTTTTTGGATCATCTTGCTGCCCTTCTTTTGGCTCTTTCTTGTTTTGAAACGTTGTACTTGCTTTTTCCGCTCTCGAAATACGTTGCTGCTATGCCTGTAGCAATTTCTACGGTTGTGAGGCCAGTAAAAATATGCTTAGGAACCAAATTCCATACGCAGCTGTTGAAAGATGCATTGTTGTTCTGCGTATTTTTCCCCATGCATCTCTTCAAGAGATCATCGGCTGATAGTTCCTCATAAATTGGTTTTAAAATGTTGACTGTATCTTCCGTAAATTGGTATAAAACGTTGCCCACACAGCTTTCTTTATGTTTTCAAGAGAATCAGGATTGTTTAAAATGGCTATTCGTTAATGTCATAGTTTAATGTTCATAGTGGACGAATCTCTCTTTGATGTTGTTAGTGTTTTTGAAGCACGTTGATCTTCTACTTTTTTTGCGTTTCTCTTTCTTTCTGGTTTTTTTTCTCATCATCTTGAACTTGTATTTTGACTTTCAACAACTAAGGGAGTATTTTGTTCCCTGTTGTTAAACGCCTATACATGCGTTTTTTTTTTCATGCAATACACATTCTTTCTTCTCAACCATGGGTTTCAAGGGATTCCATTTACTTCCATTTTACCAGCAATTCCGTCGTAATTGGCACTACATTCGTCGTTGTGATCGACGTACCAAGTACTGCACTCAACAGTTTCTTTTTGACTTATCCAACGTTGACGTGCATTGCAACTACTTGATTTTACAACTACATCTAGTACTTTCTTTGAGTATTTTGCTTCAGCACTAAGTAATAAAGTGCATTACTAAAATTATGACTTATATCCATCAAAGAACAGAAAAATATAATGCCACTTATGCCAACCCCAAGCAATCGCAACACCAAAACAAAACGTCTGTTAATTTCATATGCATTGTTGATCATCGGGCAAGAGTCTATTAATAGTTCTTGGCAAGAGCAGTTCACACACCATTTAAATGATAATCCACGTTCCGACTTTTTGGAAAAGCTTATTTCGCTATTACATACTTGCACTTTATCAGTGTTTGTAAAGCTGTAAACACCAAGCTAAAACTCAATAAAGAATAACTAAATTCTGAATCTACAGTTACTACAAAATCGCTTTGATTTTTAAGTTTTTCAGCAGATGTACTAACACATTTCGCATCATTTTCTGCGCTGTGTTGGTTTCCACAAAAATGTCTTTATAGTGCCCTTTGATGCACGCCTATTCGATCTACGGTTTCCTTTTCGATCCATTTTGAACACAATGTTAACTCATTGAGGTTCAACTATTACTGTAAATTTACTTCGAAAGACAAGAAAAATTCTCGTCTTATTTACACAGAATATTTTCACACCTATTTAGTTAAACAACAGTTTTTTTAGAGCTATGTTCATTCCATTTAGAGTTAAACTGGATTAGCTTAGTTAGTTTAGCTTGCTTTAGGTCAAATTTGCTTACATAGAGTTTAAGTTAGTATACTGTTCAATAAACAACAATTATCGAGCGAAAAGAAAGTTTATTTAAAAAAAAAACAAAGCACAAACTTCTTTTGCAAATGCAATCGATAAAACTTCATAAAACCGTTAACGACGTTTAAGCCTTTTTACTTTTTGACTGTCTAAAATATATAACTAATTACTGCCAACCACCAAAAATAACTACATTGATAAAACTCCCCAACTTAACAATAAAGTTATTTGATGTTTTTACACTAATACCATCTTTGAACTTTTCAAATTTAATTCTACTTAATGGTTTAGTGTACAGGATGTCCAAATTTCGATGGGTTTGCAGGGTATCTCAGTTATTATGAAAGATAGAAAGTTACGGCTTTCGCGAACCTGAGCTACTTTTTTGTGAAACTTACAATGGCGGAAACCAAATTTTCATAGCCCTCTTCGTTTTTGATATCAATTGATTTCAGACACCCCTGTATCTCGGCTATCCGGAAACTTAGTAAAAAAGTAAAAACGGGTTCTAATAGATTTTTTCACGTAGAATCCAATGGTGCACGTAGAATTTTTCTAGCCATCACGGTTTTTGAGTTATAAAGAGTTAAGTATTTTAGAAGTTGAGTATTCAGTATTTGTGTTGTGTTTATAACTCAAAAACCGTGATGACTAGAAAAATTCTACGTGCACCATTGGATTCTACGTGAAAAAATCTATTAGAACCCGTTTTTACTTTTTTACTAAGTTTGCGGATAGCCGAGATACAAGAGGTGTCTGAAAATCGTAAATTTCAAACACTCCTATATCAAAAACGAAGAGGGCTATGAAAATTTGGTTTCCGCCATTGTAAGTTTCACAAAAAAGTAGCTCAGGTTCGCGAAAGCCGCAACTTTCTATCTGCCATAATAACTGAGATACCCTGCAAACCCATCGAAATTTGGACACCCTGTACATATCTGCTATCTGCTCGTCAGTCTTAATATGCACTATTTTAATAATATTATTATCTATTTTCTCTTTCACAAAGCAAAACTTTACATCTACATGTTTGAGTCTTTTAGTATTTTCAGGATTATTCGCAATTGCAAAATACTATCGGTTCATCACCTATTGGTAAATTGAAGTCAATAATAAGTTTTCGTAACCAACAGGCCTCTGCCACGGCTAAACTCAATGCTAAACTCAGACTCTGTTGATGAGATTGATACATTTTGTTGTTTTTTACTCAACTACGAAACGGTACAACTAAACATTTTAACAACATAGCCTGTGGTCGGTTTACGATCAATTGTATCTCAAAAGTAAAATCTAAACTTCATTTAACATATCTCAAAATTCTCTTCAATGATTTATAGAAATTCACATTTGCTTTATCCTGAAAACGACTTAACAAACTAACGCTTTCGCACAAATCGGGTCTAGTTCCTAATGCGTACATTAAACTTCAGATTATTTTTCTACAAATATTTTGCATTTTTCGATCATCTTTAAACACCTTTTAAGTTTTCATAGTTACCATTATTTTCTAACGGTGTATTTACAGATTTACATTCTTCCATTTTAAATCTTTTTAATAAATTTTTTAACTAATTTCCATGACTCAGTTCGATAACATCACTATTCGTATTGTGCACAACCGTTTATTCCTAAATATTCTGATATTATCCCTAAATCTTTCATACGAAAATTTTTATTCAAAATTTGTTGTATCGATTCCACATCACTCTTATTACTTTCTACGATAAAGTTTGTCATTATTATTACATCTACTATATAAAACAAAAATCAGTTTGTGATCGTATAAACTTATAATTACGCATTAAACATTTGGGTGACTTTCTTAAACCATAAATTGATTTATTTAATTTACATACAAAATCACTAGTTTGCTTTTTCTTTCCTGGCAAAGACATGTAAACCTCTTCTTCTAAATGCCTCTTTCCCTTCTTCACTATTCTTATCGTTTACTCCTTCATCATAATTTATTGGTTCCTCTGTCGCTGTATAAAAACTCATTTCATAATCATTCATCCAATTTGGTCTTTTTGTTTCTCTTCCTTGTCTTCTGTCGTTTATTTCATGTTCATCATTTTCCGTCTCCTCATTCTCTTATTCTGGTTGTGTTATCAATTCATCCTGTATTACTTCTTCTTTCTCTTCTGGTATCTCCAGATATTGATCAACTATAGTTTCATTCTTACAGTTTTGTTTTAGTTTTTCAGATTGCTCCTTTGGTACGACAACCACATCTCTATGAATTTCCACTATATTTCTTGTAAGAAAGTACACTCTATAACCTTTAACAACATCTCCATACCCAACAAAGATTCCCTCTTCAGTTTTTGGATCTAATTTTCTCCTCTTTTGGAATATGTACTGCAACAATTTTATTGATCCATATTCCTTTAGCAATTTAATATCATATTTTCTATATAACCATGTTTCGTATGATGTTTCATCTTTCTTTGAACTATTGCTTGTCCTATTTAACGTAAATACAACTGCATTCACAGCTTCAGCCCAAAATCTTTTATCTAAATTTTTGCTGTGTAATAGAGTTCTTGCTGCTTCCACTATAGTTCGCATTTCGCGTTCCGCTCGACCATTTTGCTGTTGCGAATACGCACATGTTCTCTCATGTATGATTCCTTTTCTTTCTAACAAATTCTTTAATCCACTGTTCATAAATTCCAACCCATTATCCGTTCTTAATCGTTCAACTTTATTTCCAGTTTGGGTTTCTACTAAATTTAAAAATTTTTCTATATTATTCATAGCTTCTGATTTAGCTTTCAGAAAGTATACAGTTCTGTAATTTGAAAAATCATCTTTCAATAATAAAAAATATTTTGCTTCTCCCAATGATGACACTTCCAGTGGTCCCTCTAAATCTCCATGAATTAATTCACCTGTTCTTTTAACTCGTGAATTAGTTATCGGGGAAGTTAACTTGTGTTGTTTTCCGGTTAGACAATCTACAGAAAGGATCATTTACCTCTTTGTAAGGCGTTTCATTTTTTTTTAAACCTTTCTAACCTGTTCAAAATGAATATGGGCCATTTTGCAATGCCAGTCGATTAAACTATCTACTTTCAAACAATAATCAACTTTAACTTTGTTAGTTTCAAATATCATTTGATATAATCTTCCTTTTCTCTGTGCCCCAGCTCTAACTTCACCTTTATTATCCATCAATTGACATCTATCTCTATTTGCTTTTAATTTTAAGCCTCTATCTAATAGCGTACTTAAAGAAAATAGGTTTACCTTTAAATCCAGTACAAATATAAGTATAAATTCTTTAAACATTTCTGTTACATAGCATTTTCCTTTTCATTCGATTCCCCAACCAAAGCTGACGTCTCTATACAATGCAACACACGTGAAATGCCCATCAATGCTTGTGTATTAGTGTTTTCTTTTCTTCCCTTTTTCTAAATCGACAATCTTTTATTAAATGCCCTTCTTTTTTACATAAAAAACAAGCCTTTTTCATGTCTCGTGGTTTTAAGTCCGGACATTTCCTTTTAACATGTCCCTTTCGGTTACAATTGAAGCACCTAATCTTTTTTTTCCAATCTACCTGTTTTCTTTCTTGAGTAAATAACGCAGAAGTAGATAAAGAATCTTTCTTATTTCTATCTTCTGCAATCATTAATCTTGACATCCAAGATAACCAAGCATAAGATTCTCAAGCTGATACGAAGTACTTCAATTCTTCTGGTAGTGACATTAGAACTTTGGTTATAGCCATTTTATTACTTATTTCTTCCCCTTGCTGTTTAAGGCAATTTTGTATTTCTTCGATTTCTGATATAAATTCAGCGATACCTTTTTCTTCTTTATATTCGAGGTTAAAAAAACGTTTGTTGTAATAAGTGAACACTGACCTGTGATTTATATTGTACGAAGCTTTTCCCACATTTCCGCAGCAGTATTACATGACATCACATGGTTCAACGGCTTATTTTCTAATCGACACACCAATTCTTCTTGTGCTTTTGCGTCCCTAAGTTCCCATTCACCAACTTTTTCCGCCTCCTTTGGCTTCTCTACTTTAAACATTACCAAATCGTAATACCCTTTGGCTTTCAATACAATTTATATGTGGAACTTCCATGTGGACCAATTTTCTCCACTAAATTTAATGAACGGTGTTCCTTGTTCAGTCATTTTTTTTTACTTTCTTTAACTTTTCCTCAGACTTATTCTTGCGAATGTGATAGAATCCATGTTGCAAGATTTTTATATAATTAAGAAATAAAAGACAATAACTTCTTCCTTGCTTTTTTTATATTAAATTTCCTCATTCCCAAACTTTATGCCCTACCTAAGCTACATAAAAATAATATGCCCATCAGGCCCATCACATCGTTCAATAACTCCCCTACTTCTAAGATTGCCATTTTTATGCTTAATATTCTTAACAGTTTAAACTTTGATTCAGTTTTTTCAATTTCCAACTCATTACAATTCATTAACGAAATTCAAAATATAAATCTCCACAATAAAATTCTAATATCCTTTCACATTGTCAATTTATATTCCAACGTGCCTATGGACTTCACTCTTGATCTTGTTTCAGAGTTTTTTAACCTACATTTCGATAATTTAAATCACATAGAAGATTTTAATAAAATTCTGAAGCATATTGTTACACAAAATTATTGTACCTTTAATTATGATACTTACAAAATCACAGAAGGTCTTCCCATGGGAATGCCTCTTTCTGGTGTACTCTCAGATATTTTTCTTAATCATTTTGAAACTAAATACATTGTCAATGAAGTTAATCCTTTTGATAAGTATATCGTTAAGTGGCTCAGGTACGTTGACGATATTTTTTGTATATGGGAATGTGATATGGGAGATTTAAATAAATTTCATCAATACCTTAATAAATTGCATAAAAATCTTAAATTCACCCTAGAAATTGAAAAGGAGACCTTAAAGTTAACAATTCAGATAATAAATTTGAATATGACATCTATAGAAAGACAACTTCTATTGATATCATTATTCCGTTTGACTCCAATCATCCTCTATCACAAAAATTGGCAAGTTTTAGATTTTATGTTAAAAGAGCTTTTAAATACCCTTTATCTGATTATAACCGAACAAAAGAATTTAACCACATTTTTGAGTTACCAAAATACAATAATTCATATCATTAGAAATTTAATAAGAAAAATTAATATAACATTAGATCCACTTTATTCGAAAACACCCAACTCCAAAATATTTAAATCCATACCTTACACTCCTATAACTTTTTCTACTAAAAAAATCTTTGCTTCTTATAATATTGCCCTTTCTTTTTCCAATAATAGTTCAATTAATAACTTATTATCTAATTACCATTTTAATAATTACAACATTGAGAATGAGAGTGGAATTTATTTGATCAGTTGCTCTAATTGTAACGCTATATATATAGGTCAAACGGGACGAAAGTTGAGTAACAGAATAAGTGAGCATGGATATAAAATAGGGTTGCCATACGTCCCGGTTTTCCGGGACTGTCACCGGTTTTGTCATCAAAGTCCCAGTGTCCCGAAAAAGCTCTTCGGGACATGGTATTGTACCAGTTTTAAAAATATGAGGTTCCGTTCTAGAAGTAGGGGAGTTTTCAATAGATTTTAGGGAAATTTCACGCGTGAGGTTGGCTACTACTGGCGCCCGGCCGTGCAGACAGCATACTGTACACAACAACCTCCGCACCAGTTCATCATTCATGCTGATAGGTGATGGTTGGTGTTTTCACGTTTTAAAAGCTGCTTACTATTATACTGTGCTTATTCAGTATGATTGTGTGATTCATTTTCCGTGTGGGTGTGAACAATGCCGAAACGAAAGTGTCACTTCCGCGATGAGTATTCTAAAGAGTGGACTTTTATTAAGAAGGGAAGGAATGAGGAAGAAGCATACTGTTCATTCTGAAACGGCTATATTTCCATAAGTCATGGTGGTAGAGCTGATTTATTAGACCACATAAAAACAAACAAACATAAAAAAGGTATGCAGGGCGCAACCTCTTCTAAGCCGATCGCTGATTTCTTTGTAAAGAAGAATTCCAAAGAAGATGTTTTGGTAGCTGCTGCCGAGCTAACCACAGCATATCATATTGTTAAACATCACCATTCGTTCAAGTCAGTTGATTGTTCAAATAAGCTGAATCCAACAATGTATTCAGATTCTAAAATTGCAGCCAAACAATCTACGGCACGTACTAAAGCCACAGCGCTAATTAACACCGTACTTGCTCCTCATTCAGATAGTACTTGTGTATCAGAACTTGAACAAATCCCATTTTATGGGATATCAACCGACGCTAGCAACCACAAAGCAGAAAAAATCTTTCCGCTAATCATTCAATATTTTAAAGAAGATTCAGGTATTACAAGTAAAATCATCAAAATTTCCTCATTAAAAGATGAAACATCAGATACAATAACAAACTATTGTTTAACAAGCCTAACTGATGCAAACCTTCCTCTAGACAAGTGCTCTTCGTTTTGTGGTGATAACACAAATACTAATTTCGGACGGGTGAACCGCAGAGGAGTGAACAACACTTTCCACAAACTGGAAGATGTTTTGAAAAAAGAGCTAGAAGGAATTGGGTGTCCTGCACACATATTGCACAATACAGTTTCTTGTGCAGCTGATGTCCTTGCTGTTGATGTTGAAACAATAGTTGTCAAACTGTTCAACTATTTCTCAATCTATACCATCAGAACTGAAGAACTTAAAAGTTTCTGTGAGTTTGTTGGCATAACTTACAAACAGTTACTGTACCACTCAAGGACAAGATGGGTATCACTCATGCCTGCTGTTGAGCGTATATTAAACCTATGGGAAGCTTTGAAATCATATTTTCTAAGCCAGGAAAAGTCTCCAAAATTGCTTGTAGATTTTTTCTCAAACTCACTGAGTGAGGCCTATCTCTGGTTCCTTCACAACCAGCTATCATTGTTCCACCGAAAAATAAAGAGAATTGAGTCTTCAAAAATTTCTGTGATTAAAGTCAAATTAATATTGGACGAGACTTTGAAGAGTGTGAAGGAACGAGAAGAATCCCTGTTCATTGGCCTGAAAACTAAACAAATCGTAGACAAAGAAGATAAAACTGTCAGAGATAAGTTCGTAGAAGAATGCAAGGACTTTTTCCAAACTGCCCATGGTTATTTGAGAAAATGGAGTGAGTCCCCCAGCACTTGGCCACATTTGAGTGGACCACATTGGACACAGTTCCTGAATGGAAACAAATCGAAAACACCATTGCTTACTTTACCGACAAGAAAATATCCTTCCCAGAAAGTGAAGTTTTCGACCAATTTTCTTGTCTTAAAAACAATATCACACTGTTAAAAGACAAGCAAGACAAAGAAGAAAGTAAGTGGAAGGATTTAAGTTTAAGCTCGAGTGAAAAGTGGGTCAAGTATTTCAATACTATGGACAAAAGCCAATACTCCCACTTTTTGAAAATGTGTGAATATGTTTTTTCAATACCAGCTCACAATGCGAACATGGAAAGAGTGTTTTCTATGATGTCAAACCAGTGGACTGACGAACGCAACCGGCTCTCAGTTGAAACTGTTCAAAATATTTTGATCTGCCAATATAATTTTAGTAAAACTTGTATCGAGTTTCATAGCTACGTTCAAGGCCAACAAGACCTTCTCAAAGCTGCCAAATCCTCCGAGAAATATGAGTGGTTTTAACTTTTTTCAAACAGTCCACTTTAATTTCAGATAGCTACAAATACGCTTACATACTTTTAGTTTTAGGATATGTTAAAGAGTTATTCTGGAGTCTCCAGAATAATCTCAGACTGGAGTTGTTTTTTTTAGTTCTATTGATTGTAATAAAAAGTAGTAAGTAATAAAAAACTTGATTTCGTTGCTAATTTAAATTTTCGTTCCTTTTACCAAGTAAACATTGTTTATAAAATAGTTGTTAAAAAAATAATGTTCATAGTTTGGTCAAAACTATGCTTAAACCCGTATTTTATAATTTAAAAATGAAAAATCATTCTTAGGGCGTAAACTGGACTACGTTAGTCGTTCCCACCTTTTTCTCATACACCTATTCTAGGTGTCCCGGTATACTACACTGGAAATATGGCAACCCTAATATAAAACCACATCCAATGTTTATAAGCATTCAATCAGTACAGGGCATAAAATTGATTATAAAAATATTAAATTATTACATAGGGTTGATAAAGGTTTCAAAATGGACCTTCTGGAGGCATATGAAATAACAAAATTTTCAAAAAATGATAAATATACGTTGTTAAATGATCAACTAGATTTAAAAGTTTACACCCCTTTTTAACGTTCTCCAAAATTTATAATTTATTTCGATTTTCTACATTTTTATACAATCAACTCTACACACATTTTTATATATTCCCGCTTTATGATCTGCATGTCAATTTTAGTATATCGCGCATACTCCGTCCTCCGTCTTCCGTAATTTCTTCACCAACTCTTGTCGTTTTGATATCATGTCGTGTCCGTGTTTTTTAAATTTTTCATCTTAATCTGTTAACATCCGTTTATAAAAGTGTTTTTATCCTTTTACTTTATCATGTAAGTGGTCATTTTTTGCTGTTTTGTCATGTTTTACATTTATGTTTTCTATTTTAGTTTTACTTCTCTCAAAAAACGTAACATAACCCTATTTTGGATTTTGAATCCCTCTTCTTTGAATTTGACTTCCAGTATTTTCACTAAAAAAAAAAATGTTTTATGCAAGATTTATTTCAATATGATGTGCTCAATTTTTCATAATTAGATTTTATTTGACCGGAAGTGTAATAATTATAGAATTAAGTTTTTTATGTAAAATATTTTTAACATATATGTAGATTCGGCTGAGGATGACTGTTTAGTCGAAACCGGTACCGAGGAAATTTAATATAAAGAAAGCAAGGAAGAAGTTATTGTCTTTTATTTCTTAATTATTCTTGCGAATCTGGGCCCATAAGCTGTTCCATAAACAACAATAAAATTGTCGAGCGAAAAGAAAGTTTATTTAAAAAACAAAACAATGCTCAAATTTCTTTAACGAATACAATCGATAAAACGTGATAAAACCGTTAACGACGTTTAACCGCCTTTTTACTTTTTGACTGCCTAAAATATATAACCAACTTGCTTTGGAGATGAATTACTTTGAGGTGACTTAGCATTTATGTATTATTGGCTTGCTTTGAAGTGAAGTTTAGTTACGTTTTCGTTTTGTTTACTTTCTTTAGAATTGGGTTGGGTTGGTTTAGATTTCGATTGACTTGATTTGGGGCTGCTTTAAAACTGGGTTGGTTTGCATTGAGTTGTGATTAAATGGCAAAAAACTGGCTTACTCGACGCAACCACAAATTATCTCACTCCAACCAGTTGATCGAAACTCTAAACGAATTTCTTTAGCTGCATTTTTTTCATATCATTGATTTGCATTAATTCCTCAACTTAGATTTATTATCACAAAAATAAAACTTTTGAACCAACGACACCACCAAAAACTGAAATAGCTTAAAATGAAATGGAAGTATACCTATTCGCATCGAAAAAAGCTCATTCGGCGGAACCGAGGCATTTTTTAAAGTATATCGCCCAGTATATCTTCACGAAACTGCCAAACGACTCGTGTTCGGCAGCAGGACCGGCTTTAAATCAAACGGGACGCCCCCGGTCCGTACTAAAATCGAGCTTCGAACGCGCGACAAAAAGCGAATTTATCTGATTGCGATATGAATACGAAACATTAGGGAGGGCCCAAACAAAAGGTTCCAAAAACAACGATAACGAAGACAAAAAAAATCGAAAAAAAATTTTACGCAAGAAACGAAATTGAAACGAAAACGAAAAACGGATCAAAAGGAATCAAATCAAAAATGGAAGAGAAGGATGGAAAATGTCTCCCTTTTGGATGAAGTTTGAAAGTCCATACTACGAGTGGGTGGTGTTCATTATACAGGGAGTGTTTTCACGTTGAAAAACACCCTTAAATTCGAGATTGCCCATTGAGGCGCGCTAACGCAAACTCCACGTCTAAATTTTGTAGGGGATGAAAGAACAAGGGGCTAAATTGCGGAACGCCTAAAGACGGGAACGCGACGCGCCTCTTGTATATTGATTAAACTGAGCGGAAGTGCTCGAGATAGACGGCTATGATTAACTTGTCACCGTCAAATGGGGGGCGGACCGCACGAACCCTCCGTTGTAAATATGCTACAATGTTATTAATAGCTACTGTTTAAACGGGTTTTTAGCACGAAATGTGTAGGTAATATTTAAATCCTTAATTGATCAAGTTTTTGTTACACTTTTTTTAGTAAATCCTACACAAAGTTTGTTTATTGTAATTGGATTATAAACGCAAAAATAAATTTCTTATTGCACAACCGTCCATAAACATTTTCATAGTTCTCTTCGAATTTTATTTCGTCGCACATTTTTATAACTTGTTATTCAACCGCTGTTTTCATTTTAACCGAAAAAGCCCTTGTTTTTGTTATCATCTGGGATAAGAAGGAATAAGACCGTAAGTTTTTGGACCGCAAAAATTTCACGAAAAGAGCAACGAACCGATAGGGAAACCATAAAACGTGTGCAGTTTCCAATTTTATGACCACAACGTTCGACGCAAGGAATTTTACACGCGACTCGACAAAGAATAACATTGCTCTCTATAAAACGGGCAGTAATGAAGCGTCAATTTCGACACCTGTGCGCGCCGCGAACGGGTTCAAACACGAACGCGATCGATACGGATACGGCAAGCTCTTTTCCGCACATAGCACTGCCGATGCCGTTTTGTCAGCTATTGTGCTTAACCCCTTTTTGTACTTTGTCCTCAACACATTTTTCGATTAATATCCACGAAATCAGAGTGCGGGAAGTTAGCCCCCCATTTTTTGATTTTTCATTTTTTCATTGTTGTTCTAGATTGTTCTAGGGTTGTTCTAGATTGTTCTATGGTTGTTCTACATTGTTCCAAAGCGGCAAATAAAAAAAATAAAAACTCGGCAAGAAAAACCGAAAAAACGGGTTTTTTGAGTAGCCCCCCATTTATGGAAAAATATGATTTTCTTTGTTGTTCTGGGTTGTTCTGGTTGTTCTAGTTATTGCTCTAGAACAGTGTTTCTCAAACTTTCAGCATATATGTACCCCTGTTGTAATTATCAAAACTTCCAGTACCCCTCATTAGGTACAGATTCCCTATTCGTTAATTTTAATCGAAGATGCGGCTCCACATCCAAAATCCTGTTTCTTTTTTTCGACTTAATATCGACTAATGCTGAAAACGCAACTTCACATAGATATGATGTTGGAAATGGCAAAACATGTTTTAACACTTTTTCTGTTAAATTCGGATATAGTTGTTGCATTTGCAGCCAAAACGATGCTAAAGAACACTCTTTATGTTTATTTTTCAAAAATCCGTCTGCAGATAACTCCAAGAGCTGTTCTTGTTCCACATTAGATAAATTATCTGGCATGGCAGATGAATCAATATTAAACGGATGTCTTATCCATTCGAGGTTTGTCGTTACATCCGGAAAATAATTTTTCAGGTCTTCTTGTAATCCGTCCAAATGCTCTGTTAAACATTTCAGAACATCCGTATCAATTTTATCAGATGATTTTATTACAAACTCATGAAGAGAGGGAAACGAGTCTAGCTCTCCATTATTAACTCTAGTCTTCCATAACTTTAATTTTTCAATTGTAGCGTTTACTTTGTCCTGGACATGAAACAATGAAATATCTTTACCTTGTAATGATAAATTGAGTCCATTTAAAATAGAGAATATATCTGCTAAGTATGCCAATTTGGATAGCCACGTTGAGTCATGCAGACACTTTTTCACTTCAAATTTATCATTAAGAAAAACTTGAACTTCTTGTCTCAGTTCAAATAATCGAGTTAAAATTTTTCCCCGAGATAGCCAACGTATATCAGTATGAAAAAGCAGTTGGGTATGGCTGCTTCCCATTTCTTCACACATTTGTGCAAAATTTAATATAATTAACGATTTTCACGCTTTCATCAAGAACTTTTTGTAGATCAGCAGGCATCTTACGTGTTGCCAAAGCCTCTCTGTGAATGCAACAATGTGTGGACTTGACATTTGGTGCAACCTTCTGAATTTTTGCAATGAGTATTAATGCCGACCATACTTTTTGCACCATCTGTACTTAGTCCAACACATTTAGTCCAACTAATTTTGTTATCTTGCATAAATTTATTCATAACGTTAAAGATATCTTCTCCTGTTGTATGACCTAATAAAGGCTGGTAAAATAAAAAGTCGTCGTGAATTTCTTGGTTCTTTTCGTATCTAACAAACGCCATAAGATTTGCAAATTTGTGATATCAGTGGACTCATCGACTTGTAATGCATAATAACGACTTTGAGAAATATCAGACAATAACATCTGTTTCACATTATTGGCCATATCAATTATTCGTAGATGAACTGTATTATTTGACAAGGGTACACGATCAAGAGTTTGTTTTGCTTTATCACCTATCATTACTTCTGCCATTATTTTGGCAGCCGGCTTGATTAAAGTTTCGCCAATCGTCTCCACTGCACCACATTTCGCAATTAAAAGCGAGACGCGATACGAAGTTTCTAGGATTTTTTGATTGTCACCTTCTGTTAAACCTCTCATTACTTTTTGAGAGTGATTTAAATCTTTGAGTTTATGTTCAAAAAATTCGATTGGTTTATCTTTGTATTCAAAGTGCTTTGTGTCAAAATGTCGCTTTAAGTTCGATGGTTTCATACTTTCATTGGTAAGGTTTTCAAAACAAATTACGCAAAGTGGAATGAGTTCCTTTTCATCACCACTCCACGAGAAGCCCAATTTAAGGTATTCTTTATAATTACATATATACAGGAATAACAAATTTTTTATTTTTTTTAATGTTTAATCAAAAAATAGTTAAAAGTCTGCTTCACCAGGCGTAGGAAAAGTTCAATGCAACGTGTACCCCCATCAAACCGTTCCTGTACCCCTGGTGGTACGCGTACTACAGTTTGGGAAACACTGTTCTAGAAAGTTAAAATTATGGGATACATCATTACGAAGTTATAACTGAAAATGGGTTTGGCTGCCAAAATGTCTAGTTGATTGCTGTGACCATAGTTTTTCTATTTTCAATTCTATATTACAAATATACAGGGTGAGTCAGAAAGAATGGGAAATCCGAATGGCGGAGACACTAGACACCAAAATATGACGATTTAACCTAACATCTCTTATATAAATATCGGATACACACTGCACGTTTGATAAATCAAATCATAAGTTTTTTGGCTGTCGAGCTACGACAAATAAGAGTTATGTATGAGCAGTGTGTATCTAGCGCCCTCTACGAGCAATAATAAAACAAGTTTCAAATTCGTATTTCTCATGCTCGAAAAGAGAAAACTACCAAATTTTATGTTAATAGTACAAAAAGCTTCAAAATTATCAAGAAATTTCGAAATAAGAATTTAACTTTCAACACCCTGTGCCTCGAAAATCACTGACATTTGTATAAGAGATGTTAGGTTAAATCATCATATTTTGCTGTTTAGTATCTCCGGTATTCGGATTTCCCATTCATTCTGACTCACCCTGTATACTTATTACACCTAAAGCAATCTGAAACAGCTATTATTTTCACTAGAATAGCTCTACAATTTTTGAACTCAAGTTTTTTAAATTAACGACGCTTTTGATGATGATTTGTAGTCGATGCATGTTAAGCTGAATTTAAAGAATAATAAACCAGTAAAAAGTACAGAAAATAAATTGATTATAATTTTTCATCGTTTACAATTCTATAAACGACACTTTACTCTTTGAAAATTAAAGGGGAACACTTATCGAAATCTGTAACTTTTTAAATAATAGTTCTAGGTAAATCAAATTTGGTTTAGTTCAACGGCATATATTTACCTAAAGAAAATTACAAAAACAATGTTACAACTCTTAGTTACTTATAAGTTACACTTAAAAATGTAAATTAATAACGCAAAACAAAGCGGAAAAAATGTCAAGTATGCTTTGAATTCGCGAATAAAAGTCTACTAAAGATGACAAATGAATTCAGTTATCAATTTTCGTCCTTATTCAACATGGCCACTCTATTCGACATGTTAGCAGGAATCTTCGCGTTTCCCCGTCTGTTATTCGGCGTTTATGTAATCGGTTTCGGGAGACGGGCCAACATGTTAGAAGAGCTGGACAAGGTCGAAATCAAAAAACGACTCAAAATCAACACCGATTTCTTGTCCTTTCTTGTCTATGTATGCGTACTGCCACAGCACGAGACCTCCTAAACGACCTAAGACGAGCACATGGAATAGAAATTTCTGATCAAACTGTTAGAAACAGATTAGAAGAAGCGAATTTGAAACCTAAAAGACCTGTCCGCGAACCACGCCTTACGCACCATCACAAAGCAGCGCGAATGAGGTTTGCTCTGGATCACAGAGATTGGCAACTTTGAACGTGAACGTGAACGCTTTGCAGTCGCTACTATACAGGAAGTGGATAGATTTGGTCGGGGATTTGTTATAGTTTGGGCTGGAATCAGTATAGATAACAGAACTCATCTTGTTGTTGTTCCTGGTAGACTAAATGTCATGAATTACATCGAAAACATCTTGGAGGACCATTCATCCTAATGCAGGACAATGCAAAGCACATACCGCCGGCATCACCAGAAACTTTTTGCAAGAACGTGGAATTCAGGTCATGGAATGGCCTTCGTTAAGTCCTAACTTGAATCCTATTGAACACGTATGGGATCAGCTTGACCGACGCGTTCGCAAGCTCCCTAATCCACCACTAACCATACAGGAACTGATACAAGCCCTAAGGAATGGGGAAGCATACCTCAAGAATTTCTTCGCAGTAGTGCGAAGCATGCCACGCAGGTGTGAGGAAGTGATTCGTGCTGGTGGAGGGCATACACGGTATTAAACCTCACCAATCCACAGAAAACCCGACTGTCATCAATACTATGAGAGTCGTTTCCACTTTGTTTTGCGTTATTAATTTTCATTTTTAAGCGTAACTTAGAAGTAACTAGGAGCTGTAACATTGTTTTAGTAATTTTCCTTGGAAATATATGCCGTTGAAGTAAACCAAATTTGACTTGCCTAGAAATATTATTTAAAAAGTTACAGATTTCGAAAAAAGTGTTCCACTAATTTTTTTGAGCAGTGTATTTATATACAGGTTTCCCAAAAGTAACGGATACAAAAAATATATAAAAACATGGATGACGTCAATACTCGTTTAAAAATGACGGAAAAAATTTAAAATCTATACCAAACAATTGTTAAAAATTTAATACTTTAGACCCGTCTCAACAATTTTTCCATAAACTGTAAATAACTTAATTGTTTTAACGAATTTATCCGTTACTTTTGGGAAATAATTCTTCATCCGAATTTTGATATTTTATTTTATTAATATATGGGAACAAATGTAGTATATATAATAAATATATAGTATATACAAATATATCTCTGTGTGGGTGGAACATAAAAATAATTAGTTTTATACATAATGTATACATATTATACAAATAGTGTATTTTTGTTCGCTGATCGAATACTTGGATTATTCATTTGTTGATTTATTATTTTTCTTGTTAGGTCTGCATTTTGCTGTATTTTTAAGAAGATATGATTTTGCAAAATTAATGTCCATGTAACCAGAAAAACCGTTTTTCCCTAGTTTAAACGTAAAACACACCTAGAACAATTGGAATCAGCAAAGTTTGAGTTAGTTTAGATCGTTATATGTTTTTTAATTTTTATTGTATAATTTAAAACCGCCGACGCAAGAATTACTGACTGAAATTTCCAAAAAACTTTAATTTTCAAAGAGTAAAGTGTCCTTTATAAAGTTGTTCTACTGAAAATAATAGCTATTCTAGATTGCTTTAGATATAATAAGTATATATTTGTAATATGGAATTGAAAATAGAAAAACTATGGTCACAGCAATCAACTAGACATTTTGGCAGCCAAATTTACCTATTTATTGCCTATTTTTAGTTATAATTTCGTAATGCTGTATCCCATAATTTTGATTTTCTAGAACAGTGTTTCCCAAACTGTAGTACGCGTACCACCAGGGGTACAGGAACGGTTTGATGGCGGTACACGTTGCATTGAACGGTACACGTTCTAGAAGAATAACTAGAAAAACCCAGAACAACAAAGAAAATCGGATTTTTTCAAAAATGGAAGCTAGTCAAAAAACCCGTTTTTTTTGGTTTTTCTTGCCGCTTTAATTTTTTCTATTTATCACTTTGGAACAATGTAGAACAATTCTAGAACAATCTAGAACACCAATAAAAAATTTTAAAATAAAAAATGGAGGGCTAACTTCCCGCACTAATGAAATTATCGTTAACGTTTTCTATAAAAAAAAATGTTGTTGCTTGCTTTCTTTTATCATTCTCACCATCAATATATCCACCTACCAAGATTTTTTTTTGGATTTTTGCTTCGGTTCTTCTCCGATTGTCATTAATCATGAGACAGATGTTAGGGATCGCGACCCGAAGCCAAAATCGACCAGAGAAAAATAACGGGAACCGAACGACGACGTTCCCTTCTCCTCTCCATCAAGGTGCCAGCAAAATAAACGATGCTAATTTCGTCGTAAATAAATGGACGAACCCGGCATTTCAGGGCGAAACCGAACGCTGAGACAAATTATTTCAACTGAAAAACACGCGAAATCCGATCGTGTGTTTCCATTGTATCTCTTTTTTGAAACGTTCACGAAACGTATTCATAATCTTTTCAATCAAATAAATTAACCTTCGGAGTCAATATGATCCCACCGTTCTAAATTTGGCTATAAAATTAACTTTTTTTCAATATAAGTACGAAAGCTTTCACGGCCGGAGTGAATTAAATTAAAACTAGAAAGTTTCGGGTTTTGCCGTGCGTCTTTTCGGATGCCATGTTGCAACCTCTTCAGAAACTGGTTCAAAGTGACGAAATCGAAAATCGGGAACAATATATGAGTGGGAAATCTAATTAATAATCAATTCACGCTAATTACAAGCTAATTATTAACTAATTGCGTCGCGTCCGATTTGATGCGAGAGGAGGTCTTCGTGTTCACCACCATCTTCCATGTTCTGCTAAGCTCCCTGCCATCTTCTCTATTGACGTTATTTCTGTGTCGATGGACTTTTCTTGTCAGTCTTTGGTAATATCTGTTGTCCCTAGCCAGCACCTTTGTCTGTTCGAAGTCTATTCGGTGTCATGGCAATATTCCGCAACCGCCGACTGCTAGATTTTTTTCAACCTTACATCCCTTTCATGCTCCTTGATGTGACACTCGACGTTGCGTCCAGTTTGGCCAACATAAACCTTCCCACAACTACACGATAGTCGGTGGACTCCCGCTCCTTTTAATGGAGTTAATTTCCGAATATTGCTAACCGTCCCGTACCGCACCATGATGTCGTTTTTTTTGGGGTGCCTGGCAATTCGTTCCGTCACACCTGAAACATAGGGAAGACAGATAAATCCACGTGGTTTTGTACTTACCGTGTCCTCTTTCTGCTTTCGCTGCTTGATGGCCCGGTTGATGTCCTTCGAAGTGTATCCGTTCTTCTGCAGCACGCCTCGTAGGAAGTGTTGCTCCTACTTCAAGTTATCTACTTCACATATTTTCGCTGCTCGCTGAAATAAAGTAGGGATCACGAACCTCTTCTGTTGGGGATGATGATGTGATAATGCCTGCAGATACCTGTTGGTATGGGTCTTCTTCCGATATACACCAAGTTCCATATCTCCATTTGTCATCCTGGTGACCAATACATCTAGGAAAGGTAGTTTTTCGGCAGTTTCTGTTTTCATAGTAAACTTAATCATCGGATGTTGTGAGTTCAAGTGATCCAAGAACTCTTGGAGCCGTTCTCGACCATGTTGCCATATTACAAACGTGTAATCCACATATCGGAGCCATAGTTTTGGTTTCCACTGGCTCTTCTTCAAAGCGTCTTCTTCGAATAATTCCATGTAGAAATTAGCTATAACTGGCGATAATGGAGATCCCATGGCTGCCCCTTCGAACTGTTCGTAAAATTCTCCTTTCCAGCTGAAATACGTCGATAATAAACAGCATTCTACTAGATCTGGTACGTATTCTGGTAATTCCTCGGGAATGAGGTTTTGGCGGAGACTATCCACGACATCTCTAACTGGTACTCTAGTAAAAAGTGATTCCACATCAAAACTCACCAAAATATTCTCAGCATCTAGCTTTATACCTTTTACCGATTCCACAAAATGTGTAGAATCCCTGACATATGATTCCGTGTTCCCTGTAAAAGGTGACAGAATCGTTGCAAGATATTTGGCTAACTGGTATGTTGGGGAGTTGATGGCACTAATGATAGGGCGGAGGGGGACGTCCGGTTTATAAATCTTCGGTAGTCCATACATTCTTGGTGGTACCGGCGCCTGCACAAACAAACCTTTCTGCTGTTCAGCTGGAATTCCTGTGGATTTTATCAGGTCCTTCATTTTCCTTACGATTTTGTCTGTGGGGTCTTTCTTGATCTTCCTGTAGGTGGCTGGGTCCAGTAGGTTCATCATTTTGTCGTCATATTCTTTCTTGTCCATAGCAACGGTGGAGTTCCCCTTGTCTGCTGGTAATACGACGATTTCTGACCTTTCTTTAATAGTGCTTTCTTTTCACCAATCGTCAAGTTGGATTTCGGTGGTTTTGCCGACTTCAGTACTCTGGCAACTTCTTGTCGGCTATTAGTGCGTGCATCCCTCGAACAGCCACTACCACTTCGCAGATTGTTTCCTCTATTGTGACCTTCTTCGGGGCGATTGCGTAGTTCAATCCTTTGGCGAGCACAGTGGTTTCGTCTTTTGTTAGTGGGACACTCGATCTGTTGATGACGATTGTTTCTACTGGTAAACTATTACTTTTCTTCTTTTGTATCCGGCATTCCAGGGATTCAAACTTCTTAATGTTCGTGTCACGGGTCTTCTGGAATTCACGATCAGCCCTCTCCATTGTTAGTCTGCCCAGTTTATCCCAGTCTTCTCCGGACATACAATTGGAAAGTGAGAGGTGGAGTCGTAGTAACCTCTCACTTATTTTCTATAGATCATTGAAAGTCTTGTGGATTCCTTCTCGTAGCAGTGCTTGTTCTGTCCTAATCAAGTTAGTCAACATGGCATCCAAAACGAAAGTTTCTAGTGTTAGTTCTAATTTTAGTTCATTTTTTTTCTTTCTATGTATTCTTCCGTTACTATAAGAGATTGACTTTGGCGTAATTAGAAAAATTTTAGATATTTTCCTATCAGTAATATATAAGGTCTTGGGATAAAACTGACCCCAGGATACATAGTATGTATTAAAAAGATCAATTAGTGCCATCTTCCCGTCATTCACAAAACTAAAAAGAATTACTCTGTAGTTGTCGTTTCGTGTACTGTAGCGTTTTACTAGTTGGGGAATCAACGAATTACGATTTCTGTTGTAAACAAACGAGCTTTTCACATATTTCAAAGATAAATGTTAGTGAAGTAGTGTACTTCCGTAACATATTAGTGACTTTAAGTATTAGTAAGTTATTAGGTACTTTTTTCTTTGGATAGTTAGTAAAATGTATGTCATTATTTAGTGCCAGTAAAATATGACAGGAAAAGGTCTAAATGAAGCTGAACTGTTGGCCCTTCTGGAAGACGATAATTTTCCCGAAGCACCTACAGATATTTTATCGAACGATGATGAATTTGAGTCAAAAGTTATCGAGCCACAAAGAAGTGGTAGTGAAGTATCGGAAATTGAAGTGAGTAGCGATTAAGACAATACAGAAAGTGGTAATGCGACAGAAAGTGATGAGAGTGATAGTTATTTCTTAGGAAAAGATAATGTAACCAAGTGGGATAAGAAGGTCACAAGAACTTGGTTACTAATTCACCTGGTGCAAAGCAAGCTGGAAAAAAGGTAAAAACTCCCATTGACGCAGTGAGATGTTTTATCAGTCGATATTATAGATTGCATAATAGTCTTTACCAACCTAAAAATACAGAGCAAAACTGCAAATAACAAAAAATTGCAAACTTATGCAAAACAAACAGACAAAGAAGAAATCTTAGCAATAATTGGTCTTCTTTATCTATGTGGTGTGTTCAGATCCGCTCATTTATCACTAGATGTGCTATGGAGCACTAAGTATGGACCTCCTAAGTTTCATGCAACGATGTCTAAAAGACGTTTCGTATACTTTTGGCCAATTTAAAATTTGACAATAAAATTGAAAGCGATTTCAAATTTTTGGACTCCTTTCGTCGCAAATTGTAAGACATACTACACAATAAGTGAATATGGAACTTTAGATGAAATGTTGATACTATTTAGAGAAAGGTGTAGTTTTATAAAATACCTCCCAAAGAAACCAGCAAAATACGGTATAAAGGTTAGTGCTCGTACCTTTTATTTCTTAGGAGGAAAACTATATGCCGGTAAGGAAGGCAATAGAGTTGAAAAGGATCTGGCCCTCAAAGTAGTTATGGAAATCACGCAACCAATACATAATACAGGTCGAAATTTAACCACTGATAGCTGGTACACTTCTATTCCTCTAGAACAAAGTCTTCTTTAAAAAAATCACCCTTGTGGGAACACTACAAAAGAATAGAAGAGAAATACCTATTGATGTTTTACCCAGCAAACGTCGTCTTGACCACTCAACTATAGAGGGATTTAGTCCACAATCAAAAATGCTTTCTTACGTCCCCAAAATAAATAAAACCGTCCTTTTCAGTACATTTCATGACCGAGCAACCACTATAGATCCAGAAACAAAAAAAAACAGAAGAAATATTATTCTATAATAGTACCAAAGGAGGAATTGATATACTGGACAAGTTATTCAGTACATATAATAATAATAATAATAACGTATGTTTATTAATTCCCTATACAACAAGTATAAAATAACATAAAATCATGAAAAAACATGTTTACTTAGGAATTAAATAGGAGCAAATCATTGCAGTTGATAACTGCTAAGGTTTCCAATTCAGTCCAACCCTCACGAGCAATTTCCAGTTCCGGCTAGTTGTTCATTAAATAGGTGACCTCTCAACTTTAAACAACAAAACTTTGTGATATAAGCACAATGTACGTACGAGTCAACGCCTGTACATATTAATCCAACTTGCCCAAGACAATGTAAAAAAAAAACCAAAATTCCAAAATTAAATAAAGTGCTAAATTTCTGGCTCAACATATGTCTATTACTATATAAGGTTTTGATAGCAGAATATGCACGCTGTAGAAATCCACTAATGTCTTTTGAACTTTAACATTGTCAAGTCGGAAATCTAAAAAATCCTTCACCACATCCGGACCAAAAACAACAACATATGACTGATTCGACTTGGTAGAATTAATAGTAAGACAGTGCCTCTTAACATAACCACGCAGTCTATCAAGGTCAGGATTGATACATACTCTAATAATATATAATATTATAATTGTATAATAAACTTGCATATCATCTGCATACATATGACTATTGCAAAATTTTAATTGACTAGTAAGATTAAATGTGTATATTAAATACAATATCGGACCCAAAATAAACCCCTGACGTACATTGGATATCATAGGGATTGTCTCAGAACACTTGCCATCCACCTTTACGAACTAAAATGGATGGTCTAAGTAATTTCTAATCAGAGGAACAGCCAACGGGGAGAACCCTACGTAATGCAATATTGAAATAAGACTTAAGTGATGTAGAGTGTCATATACCTTTGAAAAGTCAAGCAACACAAGAGCCGTAACACACCAAATATCAATTCCTCTCAGCATATCATCCATCACGTTAAGAAGAGCAGATGTACTTATTGTTAGTAGAGCTTGTTAAACAGAATGAGAAATGAATCAACATGTTTCAAAATTCTGGAAATAATTTTCTTGAAAACTTTTGAAAGTACTGGCAGAATACTAACAGGTCTGAAATCGTTAAAATCCTTACAACTGCTCTTCTTAGATACCGGAATAACCGAAGCTATCTTCCACAAATCAGAATAAACACCATGCTCTATGCAAAAATTGAAAATGTGACATAACTAGGGAAGCACAGCACACCAGCAACATTTGCCACCTTATATTGTCACAACCAACAGCATTTCTTTTTATAGAGTTCAACGCGTTAAGTACCTCTACTTCTGATCCCATACTGAATGAGAGTTCTTGGTCAGTAATGGATAAGCGATTGGAATTATAATAGTTAATTCGCTCCTCATCGCCAATACTATTATTTTGTGAAGAAAGAAAAAAATTATTTATACTATTAACATCAGTAAAACACAAGTCACTTGGGATTTCCCGCGAGCAATGCCAAACTCTCTGAACGTATTCCAAAGTTGTCGGGCATTATTCTCTAGTGATAATTCAATTTTCACGTTGCATTGAATTGGTTGTCAAGTTTCGCAATTGCTTGTGTATTGCTTTTCAATATTCAGTGCAAAGAGCAATGCGGAGGTGGCCAATTATCATATTTTATCATATGCTAAATATAAGTGCTGTAAATGCATTAGTATTTTACAACAGCACAGAGAAGAAGTACAATACAAACGTTACAGAAATCAGTGAGACACAATTTGAAACGTTGTGGCATTAAAACACCTAATACATCAAGGCACTCCAATAGTAGTGCTACTGTTAGTCTTAAGAAAAAATCCCGTTGTTCATTTTGCCCCAGGACACAAGCCAATAAAAACTGCTGGAACAATATGTTCCAACGTATATGTACCGTGTGTTAATTAATTATCGTAGCCGACGTCATCATCGAAAGTATGCAACTAATTTAACTTTCGTCGCGTTGCAATACCAATACTGTGATATTGGTTGCACTGTATGTACTCCGAAGATTAACCATGAAATCAATATAATATTTTGTTTATATTTCAATACATTTATTAAATATACAAATTTGCTTCTCCTATAATAATAACAAAATGTAGTTTTACCAATTTTAATTTAATTTGTTGTACTTTGAAAATCAATTTTATTAAAACAAATTTAAAATAATATTATTATAAATTGAATAATAAAAAATTCATTGGTTATAATAAAACCGTTTGAAAATAAAATTTGGAGAATACGATCAATATTCTCGTTCGGAATTAAGTAAAACCGTTCCAGAACGGGACGAAATTGCCTAAATTCGATTTGGCTTACAAATGGGTTAAAAGGGGAGCGGATGGCAGGCGAAGTCAGTCGAATAGATGAATGGGAGGAAGAAAAATGAATTCCTCCGCGTTCCGTTTTCCCCCTATATCCCTAATTTTAACGATCCTCTTGTCGCTCACCTCGTCCGAATTATCATAGTTAATTTTTGGATCCCATTTACAACGGGATCTCACGTCTTATCCGACCCTCTCGACTTATCAGCGCGGATGTGCCGCTTTAAGTGAGTCAGTTTTACATAAATAATGCACGTGTAATGGAATTCCTGCGCGGCGACACGCGGTGACCGTAAATTTTATGGAAATGCCAAGTCCTGGTGGTGGTACGACGACAGATGATCGAATGGAATCGACAACGAAGTCGACGACCAGACGCGCGGAACTTCCTTATCGAATTTGTATTTCCGCGCAAGAGACGGTTTTCCGTGAAAATTCGGTTTTCAGATTAATAAGTTCAAGACGGAATTTTATATTTGACATCCAAACCGTTTTTTTCGTATTCCGATATCTATTCTTATGGGAAAGTTTCTTATTGAGTTTTTTCCGAATTTTAACACCCATTTTTTAATATCTTATGTTTTACATATTGCATTCCACAACACTAAAAGAAAATTCATGAATTCACTATTTTCAATTCGAAAAATTCCTTTGCAAACTTCTCGGAACCCTAAGGATGCAGAAAAAGAGTTTAAAACACAGAGATGTAACACTCCAATTGTTCATGTAACGCAGCATCATAACTTGAAGATATAAAGAAATGATCTTAAATATAATAAATATTCATTAAATTTGTTACAAAATGGACATTATCTCACACTGATATCTCAAGTAGTTAATGAGATACAACCCATTAAAGATGGATGTCTTGTAACTTGATAACATTGGACGTGGTTGAATTCAAAATATCATTACACCAAAGTTTGTAAATTTGAAGAAATGATTTCTAAGATAATAAATTTTAATTAAATTTGTTACAAAATGGTTCTTATCTCACATTGATATCTCAATTAATTCATGAGATACAAGTCATCAAAGATGGATGTCTTGTAACTTAATGATTTTGGTCGTGGTTGAATTTAAAAAATCATTACACCAAAGATTGTAAATTTAAAGAAATGATTTCTAAGATAACAAATATTAATTAAATTTGTTTCAAAATGGTTCTTATCTCACATTGATATCTCACTTATTTCATGAGATAGAACCCATTATATAGATAGATGTCTTTTAACTTGATGCTTTTGGTCGTGGTTGAATTCAAAAAATCATCACACCAAAGTTTGTAAATTTAAAGAAATGATTTCTAAGATAACAAATATTCATTAAATTTGTTTCACAATGGTTTTTATCTCACATTGATATCTTAATTAATTCATGAGATACAACTTATTAACGATAGATGTCTTTTAACTTGATAACTTTGGTCGTGGTTGTATTTAAAAAATCATTACACCAAAGTTTGTGAATTTGAAGAAATGATATCTAAGGTAATAAATATTAATTAAATTTGTTACAAAATGGTTCTTATCTCACATTGATATCTCAATTAATTCATAAGATACAACGCATTAAATATAGATGTCTTTTAACTTAATGACATTAGCCGTGGTTGAATTCAAAAAATCATTACATCAAAGTTTGTAAATTTGAAGAAATGATTTCTAAGATAATAAGTATTAATTAAATTTGTTACAAAATGGTTTTTATCTCACATTGATATCTCAATTAATTCATGAGATACAACTCGTCAAAAATGGATGTCTTGTAACTTAATGATTTTGGTCGTGGTTGAATTTAAAATATCATTACACAAAAGTTTGCAAATTTGAAGAAATGATTTCTAAGATAATAAATATTAATTAAATTTGTTACAAAATGGCTCTTATCTCACATTGATATCTCAATTAATTCATGAGCTACAATTCATTAAAGATAGAAGTCTTTTAACTTGATGACTTCGATCGTAGTTGAATTTGAAAAATCATTACACAAAAGTTAGTAAATTTGAAGAAAGCATTTCTAAGATAATAAATATTAATTAAATTTGTTACAAAATGATTCTTATCTCACATTGATATCTCAATTAATTCATGAGATACAACGCACTAAAGATGGATATCGTTTAACTTAATGATATTGTTTGTGGTAGAATTCAAAAAATCATTACACCAAAGTTGTAAATTTCAAGAAATGATTTCTAAGATAATAAATATTTATTAAATTTGTTACACAATGGTTTTTATCTCACATTGATATCTTAATTAATTCATGAGATACAACTTATTAACGATAGATGTCTTTTAACTTGATAACTTTGGTCGTGGTTGTATTTAAAAAATCATTACACCAAAGTTTGTGAATTTGAAGAAATGATATCTAAGGTAATAAATATTAATTAAATTTGTTACAAAATGGTTCTTATCTCACATTGATATCTCAATTAATTCATGAGATAGAACCCATTATATAGATAGATGTCTTTTAACTTGATGCTTTTGGTCGTGGTTGAATTCAAAAAATCATTACGCCAAAGTTTGTAAATTTAAAGAAATGATTTCTAAGATAACAAATATTAATTAAATTTGTTACAAAATGGTTCTTATCTCACATTGACATCTCAATTAATTCATGAGATAGAACTCATTAAAGATAGATGTGTTTTAATTTGATGATTTTGGTTGTGGTTGTACTTAAAAATTATTACACCAAAGTTTGCAAATTTGAAGAAATAATTTCTAAGACAACAAATATTTATTAAATTTGTTATTTAAATCGTTCTTATCTCACATTAATATCTCAATTAATTCATGAAATACAACTCACTATAGAAAGATGTCTTTTAACTTGATGCTTTTGGTCGTGGTTGAATTCAAGAAATCATTACACCAAAGTTTGTAAATTTGAAGAAATGATATCTAAGGTAATAAATATTAATTAAATTTGTTGCAAAATGGTTCTTATCTTACATTGATATCTCAATTAATTCATGAGCTACAACTCATCAAAGATGGATGTATTGTAACTTAATGATTTTGGTCATGGTTGAATTCAAGAAATCATTACACTACAGTTTGTAAATTTGAAGAAATGATTTCTAAGATAATAAATATTAATTGAATTTGTTACAAAATGGTTCTTATCTCACATTGATATATCAGTTAATTCATGAGATACAACTCATAGAATTTGAAGATTTTAAAAAATACCCTTGAATATATTAAAAACTAATTAAATATTCTTTTAATTGTTTTTTATTTCACGCTAATATCTCATTTAGTTATTGAGATATAAATTAATGAATATGCTATCTTAAAAATTGTTTGGATGTAAATTCTGTGTTACGTATGCATTACGCACTTCTATTACGCTATTTCTTAATAATTGTACTGATGGGATGCTGTGACTGAGTGGAAGCGCGTGTTTGTGACACAGAAGCGAATAATTAGATTGCTGTTTGACTTGGGTACCAGGGAATCATGTATATGACGTCAATTTATTTGTTGAAAGCTTTGGTTTACATGGAAATTAATATTTTGATTAACTATCATTTTGATTTTGTGCAAATTGCTGCTCAACACTTCATGAATTAGAATGTGTTAGTCCATAGAGTCCTGTTGATATCCATAGAAAAAAAAGCACCACCTCTTTTCTTCCTGAACTTCAAATACGTTTCTAACACATTTACCCAACTTTGTTAAAGTTCTCTTCGTGCTAGAACTAATATTTTACGTGGCTATAATTAGTGTTATCTCAAAATCCTTCATACGATGAATATGAATAATCAACTCAGTCTGCAACTCTCTAATTAACATGCACACGAGGAGTTTCAAAAGTATAAAGTCCAGTTCCGTACAGTTTTTTTCAGTTTTAAATTTTTCCATTTTATTTTAAATGTTAAAAATTTGTTCACGTTTAAATAAAAACGTCGAAAATAAAAATGTATTGATTTTACGTTAATTGATGATCACTCAACAGTCACGTATCTCGCAAAATGACGTGTTTAAAATGAAAAAAATAAAAATAGAGAACAGGATTTGCAATGTCATTTAATGTCCATGGAGATAGAGAGACATTAATGTTAATTCCTTTTGATACGTACTGATTACCTTATTAGCTTTGGTGCAATTTTAATGGTTAGTTTCGAGTGGGGCGACGCACGTCAACACACGAATTACCATTAATTAATAACGGCGTCGACGCTAAAAAGGGTCCTAAATTAATTAACGGTTCTGTGCGGGATTTGTTTGGCCAAAGTCCGGACCAGCTTGTTTGTATGTACACGTTCTCTATATACGATCAAATCGAATTCTGTGTCTCCCCTAAATCGAGAAAACCAGCGGGGTTTTCCATTATTTAATTTCGCTTTAAATTTTAATCGGCCGATCCGTTTCAGAAAACCACCTAAATTGATTGCTTCCGTTCTTTCCCCTCTCAATCGTTCGCTTCTCTTACGCCATCCCCTTAAAAAAAAGAAGTTTTTGTCCCTTCGCGAACACCTCATAATGCAAATGGGCCTCGGGAAGACTTGGACCGTACCGGAAAAAAAGGAACTAATGGCTCCGGTCTACGCAGGAGTGAGAGAAAAAATTCTGACACTACATTAATCACTTTGCCGGTGCTCTATTAATAATGTATACGTTACGACCGGCGGGGGTGTCCTTTCTACATAATCACGCGTTATTGTACTCCTTGTGGAGTTCTTGAAGCTGTCCTTCATCTTTTCATAACGAGCGGAAACTCTATTATTTAGTGAAGGCTAACGAACAATAGGATATTTTGTATTGTGTAATTTCATCAAAAAGAAATTTGTTGAAGTTTATTGAAAAGACTTTACGGGGCATTGATTTCATTTATTAAGGATAAAAAGGATTATTTTTGGCGTAAAAAGTTTTAAAACATTTATTGAGTGGTATTGATACTTCATCAAATGCTCTACATTACATTACATTACATAGAATACATATCGGGTAGGCGGACCAACCAACCTTGCACCGCGACCCTAAGAATCTATTGTACAACGATAGATATCGTTATCAAATTTCACCGTGCAGTCCAATGCTCTTAACGAACATTAATACCTTGCTCGGCGAAAGGTCATTCAGATCTCTTGAGGAGATAAACTGCGACCCAAAAATCGAGAATCTGATACGGTTAACGGCAGGGCATAAAACATGCTCAACCGTCTCTGCTTCCTCCGCACATAGTCGGCATTCAACATCGTCGGCTAAACCCAACAAGTTGAGGTGTGCTTTTAATCGGCAGTGCCCAGTAAAAACACCCATTAGAACTTTTATGCTACTACGGGCAAGTCCTAAAATATTCCCGGGTCTCATTCCAGGAGAACTGGTCCACAGTAGGCGAAGTCTCTCTTCAGCCCACAGTCCAATCCTATATTTGGCCATCGCAAATGATACACCAACTGCTGGTTCCGGCCCCACAAACGCTTCAGCGCTGCCATCTCGTGCTAGCTTATCTGCCGCTTCATTGCCAGCAACCCCAGAGTGACCCGGGACCCAGATCAGAGAGACTCTGTTATCACAACTCAGTGTGTTTAATGTTCTCTTACAATCATTAACCAGAGCCGACACCGTTTTCACGGCTTGCAGCGTCTGGAAAGCGGCTTGACTGTCTGCGAAAATTCGTACTGTCATGTTCTTCACCCCTCTTTCAAGAAGGATTTTAGCACCCATGTCAATAGCAAATACTTCCGCCTGGAATACAGTACAGTACGTACCCAGGCTGTAGGCTTGCTTAATTCGAGGTGTCTGGCAGTATACTCCTGCTCCTACCCCTTCAGGCGTTTTTGATCCATCTGTGTACAAGCAAATGTCTGCCCGAACCAGAGAATTTTCATTTTCGATCCAGGACTGCCGCTCAGGCAGTACAATCTGGTATCAAGCATTAATCACTGATAGTGATACCGCCAAATCTGACGGCATTGATAGCACAGTATCAGTGCTTACAATGTCTTCCGCAGCCCATTGGTAGGACATGTCGGAACAGTTTTGAGCATATTGCTTAAATCTGTAAATGGTCGTTCTAGCCACTTTCTCTATATGCAAATGCAGAGGAGATAGGCCAAGCAGAACCTCCATTGCTAGAGTTGGCGTTGTGCCTATCGCACCAGAGATTGCCAATCCAGCTACTCGTTGAATTCGTGAAAGTTTACTGATAACTGAAGTCTGTCGGACTTTCCTATACCAGGCTGCTGCCCCGTATGTGATCATAGGTCTAACCACAGTCACATAGAGCCAGTACAGTCTTTCAGGGGTAAGGCCACAATTTTTTCCACAAAGACTGCGACAAGTCCACAAGGATAGTCTAGCTTTGTGCAAAACTCCCTGCAAATGTCCATTCCATGACAGGGTTTTGTCTAGGATTACTCCTAGATATTTGACTTCCTTTGAGAAAGGAATTTCTTCACCTTGGATAGTTGGGCGGATTAGTCCATCCAACTTTCTCTTCCTGGTGAAGGGCACAACAATTGTTTTTTGCGGGTTTATTGAGAGGTTCTCTCCCTTACACCAAGCGCAAATGGTATCTAGGGTCACCTGGAGGACTTTAGATATCCTCGGCAAACAGGTTCCTTTGACCATAACGACAATGTCATCAGCGTAAGATTGTATTTCCACACCAACGGCTTCGACTATCGCAATCAGATCGTCAACTAGGAGGGACCAAAGCAGGGGAGATAACACCCCTCCCTGCGGGCAGCCACCTCCCGGCCTGAAGCGTATCGTATCACCGTGGAGTGAAGTAGAAACTATTCTACGATCTAGCATATTGCGGATCCAACTCGCTATAGTTGCTTCCACTCCCCTGTCAAGAGCAGGTCTTTCAAGAGATTGTGGTATTGCGTTGTTGAACGCTCCCTCTATATCCAGAAACGCACAAACCAAGATTTCTTTATCCTGCAGCGTCCTGGATACTCTACCAACTAAGTTGTGTAGAGCCAATTCTGCTGATTTTCCCGCTTGATAAGCATACTGGTGGCGACTCAGTGGACCAAATACCAATGGCACCGTACGGATATACCGTTCCAGAACTTTTTCAAGGGTTTTCAGCAGAAATGACGTTAGGCTGATGGGTCGAAAGGCATTAGAAGTAGGGACCGAACGGCCTGCTTTGGGTATGTAAGATACCCGTACCTTAGTCCATTCTGCCGGCACATATTTCCAGGCGACACTCGCTCTGAAAATTTTTACCAAAATTGGCAACAACAAAGACCTCCCCTGCTGTAACAAAGCAGGAAAAATATTGTCTTCTCCAGGCGACTTGAACGGCTTAAACGTTTGAATTGCCTGGTCCACGGATGTGTAAGTGACGACTTTTCTAGCCACACTCCAATCCGTATTTGAGGGGCGCTTTGCCTTGCAGGAATAGCCCGCTGTGGCATTATCGGCCCTCATCATCAGGCTTCCTGGGAAGTGAGTCTGCATGAGAAGCTCCAACGAGGCTCTGCTAGAGTCCGCAAAACTACCGTCAGGCCGCCTAAGTGAGCCCAGGGGTAGTGCCGGATCTCTAGCGAGAATCTTGTGAATTCTTGCACTGCTGGGTGTGTCTTTCACTCCCTCACAGAACCTCCTCCAAGACTCTCTTTTTGCCTTACGTATGTTTTTGGTGTAATTCGTTAGAGCCTGTTTATATTTCTCCCATTCACCTAATGTCTTGGCCAATCAAATGCTCTAAATACACCACTTTCTTATCGAATATCGCAAAAAGCAGAATTACCAATTATCCAGACTAACCAATCTCGTTGACCATTCGTCGACAAGTTTAAACTAAAACTTGGATTGACTGGCTTTGAAGTTGTTTTACTATGTAGGATTGGATTGGTTTACTTTATGGTTGGCTTTAAGTACAATGAATTGACTTGTTTTGGAGTTGAAATAGCTTATTTTGAAATAGGGTTGGGTTGCGTTGGTTCGGAGTTGTATTACTTTGTGCTTAAGATGTTTTGAGGCTAGATCGACTTGGTTGGCTTATCCTGATTCACGCTACACATAAAACTAAGTTAACTTTGATAAGATATGTGGATGAAAAGCACTAGGGTCTTTTAGTTTTAGAGTTATTTTAATTAGAAGCTTTTTTTAGCAATTAACACTGTGAACATCAAATTCGAATTTCTTGGCGACTTATCGAGCTAGAAAGTTGAAATTGAACAGTTGCAGCTTGAATATCCTTAAATAGAGTACCATTGGCTACATCGGTCTATCTTATACAGCGTGTTCAAAAGTTTATCTATTGTTTTACCATATTTAATTGTAAAAATTTTGAAAATTTTAAAGAGAATCTTCAGTATATGTCCTTATAATTGGTATTAATTTATCAATACCATGCAAAGAATGGCAGATCTTGTTCATTTTTTCATTAATATTCCATGAAACAAGACGATAAATAATTCTCTACCAAACCTACCTCATATCTTCTTTCGTCGTTGGAATATTAACGTACCACTAGGGTTTTGACATATCCCCAAAGGAAGAAGTCGGGGGGAATTAGATCAGGTGATCTTGCTGGCCACGGTATTGGACCTCCACGACCAATCCAATGTCTTCAATATCCAATATTTAAAAAGTTTTGAAAAACGTCCCTGAAATAATGTGGGGGTGCCTCGTCGAGTTGAATTATCATTTTTTGTCTAGTTTCTAAATCTACATCTTCTTGCACCTCTTCTTCTAAAAATGTTTTGTAAATTTGTCCTATCAGTACACCATCAAACAAAAATGGCCCAAATATTTTGTGGTTAAATTTTAACAATATTTTCATCAAATTCTTTATCTTAACATACCTAAATCTAACAGATAGCTGTTTATTTTGTTATTCCAACTCCTTGATGCTTGTTTAAATCCGTATAGAGATTTATTTAGTTTTAGTACACATTCTGATTTACATTTTACCCTCTCTGGCGCATTATAAAAAAATTATTTAAAATAAAATCCATAATAAGTATCTATCGATAACAATGCTCTTATGGTTGTCATTCTCGCAACTGACGAATAAACTTCTTGATAATCAAAAGAATAATGTTGTGCGAATCCTCGTACTACAAGACGTGCTTTATATCGAAATTCCAAGTTTTCTTCGTTTGGTTTAGACGTACAGACCCATTTCGTTTGTAATATTTCCGCTTGTTTTGGTTTCTCTACTTCAGTCCATCTTTTATTCCTTTCAATCGTATCATTTTCTGTTTGCATAGCCTTCATCCACAAATCCTTATCTTCTCTTTCATTTAATTCTTCAACACTATCGGGTACGTTTTCTATATAGGATAATACATACATTGAACGCCATGTACATTTCGTAATCATTGTATTTTTCTGGAAGTTTTCTTGTTCTTTTGTTTCCTTGCTTCTCGACATCATCATCAGTTTGTTCATTTTCTGTTTCTTCTTTGTTTTCCCTTTCTTCATTATTTTCTCTCGTTTCATAATCTTTATCATTCATGTAAACTTCTCTTTATAATAAAAATCGTCTTCGTTGAATATTACATCTCTTGAAACTCTTATCTTTTGATCCTGTACATTTCATAAACAATATTTTGTATTTGTGTATGCAATCATTATACATTTCTTCGTTTTATTATCAAATTTATTTCTGAATTGTCTTGGGACATGTGAATAAGTTGTTGTTTACTAATAAGTTAGTTTAACGCCATTTCAAACTTCTGCCGGTGTTTTATTGCATAAGCTGTTGGTAGGACTTCTATTTAAAATAGTAGACTTCTATATCATCTTTGCCCTTTAAAATTGCCACATCCTCTATTCCATCCATTACTAAAACTACCTCGTACCTCGGTCTTTTGATAATGTGCTCCTTGCAATCCTGGACAATCTCTTTTATAATCGCATTTAAAGCATGATTCGTTTCTTGTAAATTGAAATGCAGCTAGTTTCTCATTTTCAACCTTTCTTTCCATGTTACCATATTTTATTTTTCTTTTCTCCACTTCTGCTCTTAATTTTCCTATTGCCATATTCAATTTTAATTCATTTGCTGGTATATTCTCCAAAATGGTCACCACCGTATCTAAAGATCTAATAGGAAGCTATTATTATTCAAACTGTGGAACTCAAATGCATTCCACATTGACTGAGCTGTTTTGAGGCTAGATCGACTTGGTTGGCTAGTTTTAGTGTTTTATGGCTGTGCCATAATTATGTATTGCCTCCATATGATTTTTATTATAAGCTACGGCTATTTTTTTGGTGTTTTTAACGTTAGTAAATCCGAAAAATATCTCTTATTCTTAACCTTTGATTATATATAATATGGATTGAGCTAACTGAATATATCTACTAACAAAAATGTGGCTCAAGGTGAATAGACGCAGATGGAAAGCGATAATGTGAAAGTGTAACAAAGATAGACATAAAACGGTACTAAACAGACGGGCGCATGCGCATAAAACCTGACGTTTATCGTTTTTTTGTGTCACAGCCAGTCACACCGCTATGTTTAAAAATGTATTGTTTCGTGTGCAAAGTTCGCGATAATACAGTTTCACATCACCTGTAAGTATTATAAATAATAAGGAAATTTTATTTTTTTTTTCTTTTTTCATTTATTAATTTTGTTTTAAATTTACCGCCAAAATTAACGCACGCCCATTATATGTCAGTACGCTTCTATGTCTATCTCGGTTCGATCACCTTGCGCAAGCTATCTCTCTCGTTGGCTCAATCCATATTATATATAATCAAAGTTCTTAACTAAATGATCGGTACAACCTGAATCAACCTTTCCATGATATCAGTCATAAAGTAAATACCTGACTGCTCATCGCTTCCATGTTGTGTATGTTTTTCTGAAGTTTCTCCATAATTACCTCTCTCATCTTCTTCTTGATTGTTTCTGCCTCCTTAGGATCGATTTCTATATCCTCTTTGACCTTTTCCCCTAAAACTGCCAAGTCCTCTATTCCATCCATTACTATAACCACCTTGTACCTCCGTCTTTTAATAATGTGCTTCTTGCAATCATGGACATTCTCTTTTATAATGTACCTTCTTGTCGCATTTAAAGCATGATTCGTTTTTTGTAAATTGAAATGCAACTGGTTTCTCATTTTCAACCTTTCTTTCTATGTTACCATGTTTTATTTTTCTCTTTTCCACTTCTGCTCTTAATTTTCTTATTGCCATATTCAATTTTAATTCATTTGCTGGTATATTTTCCAAAATGGCCACCACAGTATCTAAAGATCTTGGCATTGCTAATAGGAAGTTGCACACTAGGTCTTCTTCTTTTAATTCTACTCCTGTGGAACTTAACTGCCACGCCACTTCTTCAAATTCTCTAGTGAACTGTTGAAACTCTTCAAATTCTTTTAACTTCATTGAATTAACCTTTTCCGAAGCATCAATTGGCTTTCATAACGTTCATTTATTTAACGTACATTTGTTATCCCGTTTTCTTGCATCAATTCTCTTGTTAGCATACTCTTTTTCTACGCAGTCGAATACCTCTTTCTCTTCTAATAAAATCAGCATTCTATAGTTCCATGTGTGATAATTTTTACCGTTTAATAGTTCCACGTTAAAAATATTTTTGGTTAGGACGCTTGCCGCGATTTTTCTTCTTGTTTTCTGTATACCTGGAGTTCACTGGGTACTTGTAACCCACTGGGCCCACAACCTGGTGTTATTTCATATTAAAAGTAGACCAACTCTGGCCCATTCAATTTTCTTTATTCACAACTCATCATCTTTTATTACCTTTTTATTACCAACCTATAAAAGAACTAAAAACAAATTTATTACATGCAAACTATTGCCAACTTAAGAATAAGTAATCATAAAACAAATTATTCAACACTAACCAATGGACAGTAACCCTGGCGTTGAACCGCAACGGTTGAGTTGCTTTGGAGTGGGTTTTGGTTTAGTTTCCATGTTTAAACTACAGGGTGATTTATTAGCTCACCATCAAACTTTGACATAATATGATAGCTAATCCAATTATCAAAAAAAATGCACTGCTCAAAAATCATAATGCACTGCTACATTTTTTTTAAACACACATATTACAAATATTGTTCAAAATATCTTCCTTCTGCTAGAATACATGCTTCACAACGACAAATTAAAGAGTTCTTCAGCCGAATTAACATGTTTGGTAGATTTCTTATTTCAATAGCAGCCATTTGTATTCTGTTTAATAACTGTTCTCGTATGTTAATTTCCACTTGATACACAATTTGTTTCATATGACCCCATAAGTAGAAATCCAATGGATTAAGGTCGGGGGATCTAGGTGGCCAAACAAATGGACCATTATTACCAATCCACTTGTGTGGAAAATATTGGTTGAACCACTCGACAACTACTCTTCCGCGATGAGGTGCTGGTACCACATATTTTGAATTACATTAAGAGGTATATCTTCAAGTAAATCAAAAACTGTATTGTTCAAAAAAATCTGTAATTTACAGCGTTCCAACGTCCATCAAAAACGTGCAAACCTTGTAAATTGTTGTTAAATATTCCACCCCAAACGTTGATGCTGAAACGTTGTTCAAATTTGCTTGGTCTAATCGCATACGGATTTTGTAATGCCCAGATATGTTCATTATGGTAATTAGTTACACCATCTCATGTAAAACATGATTCATCTGTCCAGAGAACATTTGAAATGAAGTCATTATTTTGGGCAAAATTTTGACTTACATGTATGTTGTGTGTATCTATTCTTCGAGTGCTGATGGAAGGAAGAATCAACGAAGAATCAATGACAGCATTAATTAAAGAGCTTCTTCGTTCTCTACATTAACTACATGCGGTCCAATAGCTTTTGCTGGAGAAGGATTACCTGTTTCTCGAAGTCTTCTGAAAGAATCGCTAAAAACTGAATAATATGGCAAATGACGCTGTGGAAATCTTTCTTGATATTCTCGTTCTGATTATCGAGCATTTCCATTGCAAAAACCATACACGAAAATTATATCAGCATCCTCTTCAGTGCTATAAGCGTACATTTTGGGTTTCCTCTTGTATATAATAAGTAGGGCACGGAACTTTTGTAACGGAACGACACGATTTACCCCCACCACTTGTTCTCCTAGAAAACAAGTCGGTGGCGTCAAGTCAACTCACCTCATCGGTTGTTGTTGACGACCGACAATCGGTTTATTACACGTCAGTGTCAACTGTCAGTACGATTTGAAAATATTAAAAAAAAATATATTTTATAACTTTAATTCAAAAAAACATGATCCGATTTGTAATATCAATCACAAATCGGATACGGATATAAAAAAATTGCTGTTAACGCATATTGAAACAACCATCCCTAAATTTTCTTCTGTAAATGACGTTCTAGTTGACGTTAAAATGAGTTTGTACCTAGAAAATAATCTTTCAACATCACAACTTGTAAATGGAGCATAAATAAAATACTGAGCTATTGAACCATATTTTTCCTTAAGAGTTAAAGGTATATTGTTTTCGGCAATTTGTTGAACAATTCTCAAATCCGAACAACAATTTTACCACAAAGGGAAACTAAAAACAATTCTTAAAAAAACAATAATACGAACTCAAACAGAACTCCAACTTCCACTTAAAGGTAACTAAAGAAAGATAAATAGCAAATTTGACGAAATTATGCGGATGAAAAGCGTCGAATACTGCACATTTGGACAACAGTGAAATCGTACTGACAGTTGACAATGTTGACATTGATGCGCAATAAAAAACCGATCGTTGGTCGTCAATAACAACCGATCATTTTCTAGGAGAACAAGTGGAGGGGGTAAATCGTATCGTACCGTTACAAAAGTTCCGGGCCCTAATAATAAGTAAACCTTACAGCAAACTGACATATTACAATGACAACTTTGTTTTTGTTGAATGTTTGATTTTACTAACTATTAATAAATTCATTGCAGAAAACTTTAAAGTGTTATAATTTCGTAAATAATTGAAATAGGACGTATGTTCATTAACATTTTTTTTGGTAATTGGATTAGCTATCATATGTCAAAGTTTGATGGTGAGCTAATAAATCACCCTGTATAAAGGGGAGGATAATTGAGCCGGTGAGAATGAAAGTGGCATAAATCACATTTTGACAAATTGGAGAAATTTAATTGTATGTTAAAATTATTATTGAAAAATCAAATAGAAAAAGATCGCAATACTAAAAACTGATTGCTGTTTGAAATTAAATGATTAACCCGATTTATAAACATTATATTCTGCATCTTTTGTATATACTATAAAAAGTAGGGGTTAAGTGACTTATGCCACTTTCATCCTAAATACGTACAAGGTAATATGATAATTTCTGGACTTACATCGAAAAAAAGTTGTTATTATTTTGTACATTTTCAAGGCTCTTATTACCTGAATCAATTCCAATTAAATAACATTTCCCATTTTACTTCACATTTTTAATGTATTTAAAACAAATATAAAATAAAATTAAAATTAAAGCCTAAGGAACAATGAAATGTGCAACTAAAGAACAAACAAAATATTAAAAATCTCAACATTCTAATACAAATGCGTCCTATATTATTCAATTTTCGAAAATTTTTCAAAAGGTGTCCACTACTGGCTTATAACCTGCAGTTCGTCATCACCTTCCTCTTTATTATTAAGTTCATCACTTTCCTCTGCATGGAAAGATAGAGGTCCAATATCGCCTCCTATAGCATTGGATGTACATAGATTTTAAAAAAAATTGTGATGCACCGGAGGAATAAACGGCAACAAAGCCATCATATCCTGTTTTTTAAACTCCCCTATAGGTCTTATGTTAGTATAAAGTTTAACGTACGGTACGTTCTTTAAAAAAATAGGCCTTCCCTTTCTGCCAGTTGGCTTTACGTTTAGGACATCAAACTCTATCATGTCCTCTAATGTTTCCTTATACATTATTTTATAAGGACTCCCTTTCTGTATTCTAATCCACTGGATTTTCAACCAGTTTATACGTTTATTTTCAATATTGATTTTTCTGTTACTAACATTCCTCTTTAAATTTTCAGTAGAAAAAAAATCATTTTTATTCATTGTACTTATTATAAATTTTTTTTTATTTCTACAATTTGTCATAATTTCATACCAGTTTTCTGGAACGTAGATGACTTTTCCTTTTGCTGCAAGTTCTACACTGCCAAAATCAGAATCGTTAGGCAAAAACGAATGGCCCGGTACCAAAAACTTCTGGTCTATGACCTCAATGTTAGTTTCATCACTTTGAATAAATCTCATTAATGCCACACACATATTAATGTTTCGATTTTGTCCTCCGCACGTATCGCTGTAAACAGTGACTTTCTTTTTATTGTTAGCATAAACTTTTAAGTGCTTTAATAGGCATGACGATATTTCTTGTGAGCCTCTTCCGGCAACTGTCTCATTCCATACGTAGAAAAACCCGGAATCCTTTGCAAAATCATGAACCCCAAAATTGTAGCAGTAAAGATTTCTTTTGTAATTAGCATCAGAAACCGTTAAAACTGGGAATGGTAAGGATTTTTGCAAATCTATACTACAAGCATAACATTCTTGATTGATTTTAACAATTTCAGCGTCATCTTTCATACAACTTCTAGCTAACTCAGCTTTCTTCAGATGAAATTCATGATCTCTATCGAGTACCGTCTTATCTTCTTGATTCAAATCTGGGTTAGATATTTTAATTTTGTAAATATCACACCTTTTACATGTATCCTTTTTCGGGCTATAGAAGTGTAAGTTGAATTTCGTATTGAAGATATACCGATAAAAATGTTCCTTGACTGGCTACCTCTGGTTTTCATAGCATTTTTCGGCGTACAGCGCATACATTTTTCGCAGGCTCAATGATTGGCATAAATATTTTTTGTTTGGGTTGTGTTTCCTTGTGTAATGACTCTCGTATGAAGGAAATGACTGGATATGCTGCATAACGTAAGTTTTATCGTCTTCTGATATTTTCCGTTTAGGACAGCCTTTTAAGCCTCTTAGGTCATCTCCTGGAGTCTGACCATCGAGTGTTTTTCTTAAAGCTCGGGAAACTCTTCCCTCAGACACGTTAAACGTGCCAAGAAAATATTTCTTGCAAACCACAACTGATAAATTATTGTTTGGTTTTAAATTATATTGAAATGAAGCACTCCTCATAATGGCTCCTTCCTTTCTTGGCCTTCTTTGGTTCACTGAATTTTTACTTACTAAACCACATAAAAATGTATTTTGTCTTTTGAAATTTCCCATTTTCCAAAAAACTTCAAACAACCACTTTCACTCTACTGGCGTGATTTTGTCATTACAGTTCCTTTTGCAGGAACAGAGAGCATCTTGAAATGCTTTTTTCTTAATAATTTGACCCATCTTTGTAACGTATCGCAATGTTTTGTTTGTGTAGGGAAGGATTTCGAATTCTTTTCCTACTTTTAGTTTTATTAGAATGTTCCATTTTTGTCGTTTCCTCTACGTCTTCCGAACTAGACGAATAGGGTACAATCCTTAATGAAAGAAAAGTATTAACACCGTTGTTAGGCATCTGTCAATAATTGTAGAAATATCACTGAAAATTGTTGTGAGTAATAATTAACATAATATTTGCGTAACAATGTTTGACTTATGTCGTTGTCATTCTCAACAAATGTCAAGTATTGTAACAAAATGAATATTCGTGTTGCTCCTAGAGGTGTCTCTCCTAGAGGATTGGATTGGTTTACTTTGTGGTTGGTTTTAATTACAATGAATTGACTTGTGTTAGAGTTGAAATAGCTTATTTTCAAATAGGGTTGGGTTGCCTTGGTTCGGAGTTGAATACTTTGTGCTTGAGTTTCTTTGAGGCTAGATCGACTTGGCTCAGTTAAGTTGTCAAAATAATCAATTAGCATGGGTTGAGTAAGCTGCTTGTGGGATTTGCTTGTTTTAGTGCTTTATGGCTAAAGTTTCTGGTTGCTTTGAGTCGAGTAACTTTGTAGTTGAGTTCCTATGAAGTTGGGTTGTCTTGCTATGAGATTGAATTGCTTTAGATTTTGGCAACTGTATAGCTTATGGTTGCTTATGGCTTACTATGTAATTAAGCAATTCTGTTGTTAAGTTGATAAAATTGAGTTTGGGTCAGTTTTGAATTACAATGGTTTGGTTTAGTTTGAAATTACTCGTTCTGGAGTTGGATTGGCTAAATTTGTAGTTGAATTACGTTGTGGTTAGATTCAATAGCTTTTCGATTTGCTTGCTTGTTTGCTTTTAAAGAATGATTCTTAAAGTAGATAACTTAAACTAACATTATCTTTTTGAAAATCATTTCTTTTGAGGTAGGAAAAATCTCTTTAAGATATAAATATCTCGTTAGCCGATTTGGCGTCTGGACCGTTTCCAGCTTCCTAATTAACGTTCAGTAATTAACCCGAAAAGGTTCGGGATAGGAGGAACCGGGTTAAGAGGAAACGAAAGAAACGGTCGAATTTAAACGTCGCATTGTCGTGTGTAATTACGCAAGTTTTCGAAAGTTGTCGGGAGTGGCGTTCCGGGGGTCGGTATAGTAGCGCAAAAGCTCCGGAGGTCGTCGAGACCGCCGACGCCATCGTTCCAGGATTTGATTGCATCCACTGTTTTTCCACGCGAACTTTAATGAGATTGGATTTTCCATTTGGACCCCGCGCGCACGACGCGCCCCGCTTTTGGATTAATTTAAATGATCTCATCAGGCTTCCGACCACTTTGCCGTCGAATGAAAGAATGACCTCTATCTTGATTTTTTTTTGTTGGTTTAACTGCCATTAACAAAACGTTAATTATCTTAATAAGATATTTAAATGTTTCGAGTCATAAATTTTTCGTATTGCTTTAAGCCCCCAATTAGTCTAATAAAGTAACGAGGAAAATTTACTGAAAAAGTGCGTTTTTCATTCTTTTTATAACATTTTTAAATCATTTTAATTAGAGGAATTAGTATTAACGCGTGAAATTGTTAAAACCGGAAAGTTTTTTCTATTCGCGGTAAGAAAAACGGCGGTAGGATAAACGCTAACAAGGAGACCAGGAGAATTTAAAATTACGTCCGGAAAGGGAGAAAGAGCCGAGTTCTCCGACTACTAATAGTTTCCATAACCCAGTCACGTTTGGATAAGCTGCGACGAGTACCACCCACAAAACCATCACACTTTTTAATCTTGTTTTTACCCCCTTTTATTATTCTCCGTAATTTTGCGCTTTATTTCGAAACCGTAGTATCACGTGTATGTCGGTTTCCAGTTCCTCCAGACATAATGGATAATGACAATAGCGGCGACCTGTCAATATCCGAAGGAGACAATGCCACGTTATGGTGTAGAGCAACCGGACACCCAACTCCGAGGATTTCTTGGAAAAGGGAAGATAATCAACCTTTTATTATAAGAAAATCACCCAGAGAATTTACTAAAGGTAAGTTAACGAAAATTGTTTTATTAAAAAAAATTTTAATTAATATTTGTATCCATGTTGCAAGTAATTAAGTATTAATAAAACGACAAAAACTTCTTTCTTGCTATTTATTAATATTATGGGACTAGTTTCGGGCTAAATGTCTATCTTCAGCCAAATCTATACGCACAACATAGAAAACATTATACAAAAACCCAAGTAACATGGTCACCTTTACCTCGATCGATCTTATAAATTAACTAGTAGAGAGAGAAAATAACTTTATTCAGCTATCGACCGTTATAGGGTCTTTCCGCTCATATTAATTATAAAATAACAGTATATTTATGTTGAGTTCTTCGTATAATGTTTTAAGCCTTTCTTCGTTCGTTCGAGTCTTGCACATCTGATGTAGGGTGTCTTGCTCGGCATTTTTGGAGAATTTTATGCCTCACTGAGATTGATTTTATGCCTCATTGTTTATGTTGTGGAGTGGATTGTTCGGGTGTCTAATTTTTGTCAAAATTCGTAAATATTTTCTTTCTGCTTTCCTGATTACCTCCTTTGCTGACTCCGGGGAACATATAGTTGTGAGATGTCTATAATCGAGGAGTGATCGGCATATACTTTTATAAATCTGTGTCGCAGATTTTACAGAAATACCCCTGTCTTTGTAGATCAATGATCTAAAATATTTTGCTCGTCTTGTTATCTCTGTTTGTATTTTTTTGTAGTGTGCTTTGAATTTCAACTTGCTGTACAGGGTTATGCCCAGATATTTGACCAAGTTTGTAGGTTTTGTAATTGATGTGTCTGTCGTGATGTGCTGGGATTGATCGTTGATTCTGAAGTGTGGGATCAACAGTTGGAATTTGTCTGGATTCGGGGTGACTCTCCATTTGTGGAACCATGATGATATGTTGTTGTATAGCGTTTGGAGTGATTCTATTGCTATTTGAAGATTTTTCCCATGTAATATTAGTGTTGTGTTATCTGCATATTGAAGTATGTAGCTACCCGGATTAATATTTTTGGTGTCTGGATGGGTTGGAGGGTATATATCATAGCAGTAGACGTTATACAGAGTGTATTTTTTTGTAGTGTGCTTTGAATTTCAACTTACTGTCCAGGGTTATGCCAGATATTTGACTAAGTTTGTAGGTTTTGTTATTGATGTGTCTGTCGTGATGTGGTGGGATTGATCGGTGATTCTGGAGTGTGGGATCGACAATTGGAATTTGTCCGGATTGGGGGTGACTCTCCATTTATGGAACCATGATGATATGTTGTTGTATAGCGTTTGGAGTGATTCTATTGTTATTTGAAGGTTTTTCCCATGTGATATTAGTGTTGTGTCATCTGCATATTAAAGTATGTAGCTATCCGGATCAATATATTTGGTGTCTGGATGGGTTGGAGGGTATATATCATAGCAGTAGACGTTGTACAGACTGTATTTTTTTGTAATGTGCTTTGAATTTCAATTTGCTGTCCAGGGTTATGCCCAGATATTTGACCAAGTTTGTAGGTTTTGTTATTGATATGTCTGTCGTGATGTGCTGGGATTGATCGGTGATTCTGGAGTGTGGGATCAATAGTTGGAATTTGTCCGGATTTGAGGTGACTCTCCATTTGTGGAACCATGATAATATATTGTATAGCGTTTGGAGTAATTCTATTGCTATTTGAAGGTTTTTTCCATGTGATATTAGTGTCGTGTCATCTGCATATTGAAGTATGTAGGTATCCAGATCAATCTAGTTGGTGTCTGGATGGGTTGGAGGGTATATATCATAGCAGTAGACGTTGTACAGAGTGTATTTTTTTGTAGTGTACTTTGAATTTCAACTTGCTGTCCAGAGTTATGCCCAGATATTTGACCAAGATTGTAGGTTTTGTTATTGATGTGTCTGTCGTGATGTGCTGGGATTGATCGGTGATTCTGGAGTGTGGGATCAATAGTTGGAATTTGTCCGGATTTGAGGTGACTCTCCATTTGTGGAACCATGATAATATGTTGTATAGCGTTTGGAGTGATTCTATTGCTATTTGAAGGTTTTTTCCATGTGATATTAGTGTTGTGTCATCTGCATATTGAAGTATGTAGGTATCCGGATCAATATGGTTGGTGTCTGGATGGGTTGGAGGGTATATATCATAACAGTAGACGTTGTACAGAGTTTATTTTTTTGTAGTGTACTTTGAATTTCAACTTGCTGTAAAGGGTTATGCCCAGATATTTGACCAAGATTGTAGGTTTTGTAATTGATGTGTCTGTCGTGATGTGGTGGGATTGATCGGTGATTCTGGAGTGTGGGATCAACAGTTGGAATTTGTCCGGATTGGGGGTGACTCTCCATTTGTGGAATCATGATGATATGTTGTTGTATAGCGTTTGGAGTGATTCTATTGCTATTTGAAGGTTTTTTCCATGTGATATTAGTGTCGTGTCATCTGCATATTGAAGTATGTAGGTATCCAGATCAATCTAGTTGGTGTCTGGATGGGTTGGAGGGTATATATCATAGCAGTAGACGTTGTACAGAGTGTATTTTTTTGTAGTGTGCTTTGAATTTCAACTTGCTGTAAAGGGTTATGCCCAGATATTTGACCAAGTTTGTAGGTTTTGTAGTTAATGTATCTGTCGTGATGTGCAGGGATTGATCGGTGATTCTGGAGTGTGTGATCAATAGATGGAATTTTTCCGGATTGGGTGTGACTCTCCAGATTTGTGAAACCATGATGATATGTTGTTGTATAGCGTTTGGAGTGATTCTATTGCTATTTGAAGGTTTTTTCCATGTGATATTAGTGTTGTGTCATCTGCATATTGAAGTATGTAGCTATCCGGATCTATATTTTTGGTGTCTGTCTGGGTTGGAGGGTATATATCATAACAGCAGACGTTGTACAGGGCGTAATTTTTTGTAGTATGCTTTGAATTTCAACGTGCTGTCCAGGGTTATGCCCAGATATTTGACCAAGTTTGTAGGTTTTGTATTTGATGTGTCTGTCGTGATGTGCTGGGATTGATCGGTGATTCTGGAGTGTGGTATCAATAGTTGAAGTTCGTCCGGATTGGGGGTGACTCTCCATTATTGGAACCATGATGACATGTTGTTGTATAGCGTTTGGAGTGATTCTATTGCTATTGTCATCAGGAATGTATGTCTTTTTTGAAATAAGAGTTGTCTAAGAACTAATGCAATTGTTTGCGTTAGGTTATAATCGATTACTATTATGACGTATTTGTATTATGCTGCTTTAGAGAAAATGTTCTTTTCAAGAGGCTGATGTGGGTGGATGTACACAAGAAAGATGTGGATTTGTTCTTTATCGAAAAGGATGGTGAAGTGGAGACATTCATTGGGAGGTCTATTAATCGATGGCGGGTTTGCTTCACCTAGAGGTATTGTTGGCTTTAGCAATATGAGGGATCCGCCTCTTGTCTTATTGCTTATGTAACCATGTTTTTGAATTGTTTGCCGGTCTTTGTATTTAATATGTTGTTCTGCCTTTGATTTAGTTTCTACGAATAGCATCATGTCTATGTCATTTTTTGTATATAGTTGTAAATTAGGTGTTATACTTTTATAAATTCTTTGGGAGCTGAGAAGTTGTTGATTTCCTCTCCGTTCGTCTCAGTTTCTGATAGTTGCTATATGTACCCAGGTTCGGCTGTGAAGACCGCATTTGAATTAGTGTCTTCCATCTCTGGAGATGTTAAGGTAAAGTTGCTCTGTTGTCCGTGAGAAGAAATTGTTGCTGGTGGTACGTCAATATCTAGACGATCCAGCATTACTATATAAGCACGGTTGCCAGATATATTGACAAAGGTATCAATCTGGAATTGGTCCGCGAAACGAGCTCTTAGTTTTTGTATTAGTTCATTTCTGTTCTGATTTTCTGGTTTATTCAATTCGTATATGTATGTGTCAATTATGTAGTCATGGATTGACATCGGTTTATGAAGTCTTGAAGTTTTGACTACTTTTTCATTGATTTCCTCAGTTTTTCCCTTCGATGGGTTTAAGAGGGCGTTTTCTGCATTTAAAAGACCATGCCTGGTGTCCTATTTCCCCGAAAGCTAAACATGATACAGGGGATCTGTAGTGCAGTTGGTAATTTTGTGGTTTTCCTTGCATTTACCACATCGCTGTGTTTCTTTGCAAGCATCGGTGGTGTGCGTGAAACTTCTGCCTTTCCCACACAGGATGGAAGCTGATGTTTGTGTCTATAGTATAAACCTTCTCGTACAAGTTTTTGGAAAACGTTGACTTCACCTGTTGTGATTCTTATTTTTCTCGTTGGATTGTTGGTGGCGCGTGATATTATTCGTTTACAATATCTATGAAAGATAAGTTTGTCATTGAGGAAGTTACTAATATCTTCATCTACAATATATCTAGTTCCACATTGCGTATGATTACGGAAAATGAGTTGGGTTTGTTATTTAGTGTATTTTTTGTTGTTGGTCTTGGTTTACTTTCTATAAAATCGTCGACAATTTGTTTTTTTTTAATATGTTTAGTAATTTATATACTGTGTTTTTGTTTTCTTTTGATTTAATTAGAAAACAAAATTTTTTGTTAAAGTTTTTGATTTTGGAGTAATTTCAAAAATCGTAGTGAATTTGTCATTAAATGAGTAAGTAATGTGTTTATTTGTATTTTCATTTACTTTTTGTGTGTTATTTGTTGAATTATTACCTGGTTTTATAAAATCCAGTTTTTGTGGTTTTTTGAATAACTCGTTTTGCCTTTGAGATGACGTTCCTGGAACGCTATGTTGCAGATTTTTCGTTGGTGTTGTTTTCAGATCAGGTCTCTTAGTTTGTGTTGATGTAGTTCCTCGTTTGGGTCGTCCACGTTTCCGGCCTCTACCTGCGAAAGAGTATGACCCCTCCGTGTCACTCATTACGTGAGTAATTTAAATAATTAACTTCTTAAAAACTCCAAACTTTTTAACAAAACACGTCCGTATTGCCCCAAATATGAATTTGAACTATTAACCACTATTTATAACAAGATAGTTTTACCATTACTACCTTTTTGAAAGTAAGTGATCATGTTAGTTGGGTTTTTGTATAATGTTTTATATGTTGTTCATATAGATTTGGCTGAAGATGGGCTAAATACCCCGAAACTAATCCCATATATATTAATAAATAACAAGAAAGGACTTTTTGTCGTTTTATTAATACAAAAAAAATTGATGTCAAAATTCGGCTTTATTAATTTGTACCGTGGTTAAAAGAGAAACGTTTCACAATAGAACCTCACCCCGTCCTTTATAACGCCAACATAGAGAAGTCAGCTTTGTCCAGAAACCCTTTTCTCCCTTTGATTGCGACGTTTAATAAATCCTACCTCGCTTTCAGAGCAGCTTGTTCACATTAACACGCCTTTTTATCGTATACCAAAAGCTGTCACTAAAACTTTGAAATTAAAAGTAACAAGAAAATCAATTTATAAGTAAATTAAAAAGTTTTATAAAAAAAAATTTAATAATTTTCATACGCGTACTTTATGGCGTTTGCTTGAGTGGGTTAAGATAAGGAATCGGTTCGCGTTAGGGCGTTCTGGGGGAAGTGTGAAAGACCTTAATATACAGCACGGTAATCATAAATCCCGTGAACATCGACTTTATATCATCCAGGACAGCGCAATACGGACGCTATTACATGAATTAATTGGGTCTATGGGGGCGACTAACGACATTTAACTGCGTCCTCTATAAATAAAGGTGCAGTGATGTCGGTATGGTTGATGATAAATTACTTCATGTTAATTAGAAAATTTTTTTTTAATGTTTACTCATCATCTCAGCAGATTTCTTTGTTCTGATATCGTTGTTTGATATAAGTTCAAAACTTAAAGCCCAGGTATAATCGATATAACAAAGTTAACAGCTGATTGGTAACCATTATAACACACGAAGCATCGACAAACCTTAGAAGTAATACTTAGGAAGTTCAACATGACTTGGAGAAGTATAATATTATACCACAGTAATTAACACTCTCCAATAATAAGTCTCAAATTAATATCTCAAAAACGATATTTTTAAAATCGTATTTTTTTATTGGATAGCTTATAAAGTGTATAATAAGTGCTGATAATTTCATAATGATTTCTTAAAATTTCAATTTATTATGATTTTTTGAAAATGAGTGATAATATTTGCTTAACTCGAAAAATGGGTAAATGTCGTCTTATGTTTAAAAGTTAATATTTCAAATATTAAACGATTTTTTTGAAATCGGTTTCTTTCATTGGAAAGCTTATAATTTGAATAATAAATACTGATAATTTCATAATGATTTCTGAAATTTTCAATTTATTATGATTTTTTGAAAATGAGTTTATATTTGCCTAACTCGAAAAATGAGTAAATGTCGTCTGATGTTCAAAACTTAATAACTCAAAATCTAAACGATATGTTTAAAATCGGCTTCTTTCATTGGAAAGCTTATAATTTGTATAATAAGTGCTGATAATTTCATAAAGATTTCTTCAAATTACAATTTATTATGATTTTTTGAAAATGAGTTATATTTGCCTATCTCGAAAAATGAGTAAATGTCGTCTGATGTTCAAAACTTAATATCTCAAAATTTAAACGATATCTTTAAAATCGGCTTCTTTCATTGGAATGCTTATAATTTGTATAATATGTGCTGATAATTTCATAAAGATTTCTTCAAATTACAATTTATTATGATTTTTTGAAAATGAGTTATATTTGCCTAACTCGAAAAATGAGTAAATGTCGTCTGATGTTCAAAACTTAATATCTCAAAATCTAAACGATATGTTCAAAATCATTTTCTTTCATTAGAAAGCTTATAATTTGTATAATAAGTGCTGCTAATTTCATAATGATTTCTCAAATTTTCAATTTATCATGATTTTTTGAAAATGGGTTATATTTGCTTAAGGAGGGAAACCACATTAGGACGTCATTTTCATTGACTTTTTAAGATTTTTTTTGGCTGGAAAGAATTAATTACAGTTTAATCAAATTTTGACGATATTTTGTTTATATTTCGAACAACTTTTGTGAATCTTTTTGAATAATTTTATCGAAAAATAACAAAGTTATACTTTGATGCCCGCTGAAAAGTTTTTCATTTTAGATTAATAAGTTATTTTCTAAGAATATGAACCTCAATGCAGGTAAATATAATGAAAATTAAAAATTTTGCCGGTGTTGGAAAAATTTACTTAAAATTTCACTTTTTTTTTACTAATTATGCAAAAAAAACACTCTTAACATCATGAAATCATCTCAAAAGTTGGTTCATATATTTCGTAAGCTTATTTTCTACAATAAGTGCTGATAATTTCATACTGATTTCTTAAATTTCCAATTTATTATGATTTTTTGAAAACGTGTGGTAATACTTGCTTTACTCGAAAAATGGGTAAATGTCTTCTGATGTTTAAATGTTAATATCTCAAAAACTAAATGGTATTGTTATAATCGGTTTCTTTCGTTGGAAAGCTTATAATTTATATAATAAGTGGTGATAATTTCATAATGATTTCTTAAAATTTCAATTTATTATTATTTTTTGAAAATGAGTGATTTTACTTGTTTAACTCGTAAAATGGCTAAATGTGGTCTGATATTTAAAACTTAATATCTCAAAAACTTAACGATATTTTGAAAATCGGTTTCTTTCATTAGAAAGCTTATAATTTGTATAATAAGTGCTAATCATTTCATACTGATTTCTTAAAATTTCAATTTATTATGATTTTTTGAAAATCAGTGATGATTGTTGCTTAACTCGAAAAATAGGAAAATGTCGTCTGATGTTTAAAACCTAATATTTCAAAAAGTACACGATATTTTGAAAATCGGTTTCTTTCATTGGAAAGCTTATAATTTGTATAATAAGTGCTGATAATTTCATAGTGATATCTTAAAATTTCAATTCATCATGATTTTTTGTAAATGAGTGATGATTGTTGCTTAACTCGAAAAATAGGAAAATGTCGTCTGATGTTTAAAAGTTAATATCTCAAGAACTAAAACCTATTTTGAAAATCTGTTTTGTTCATTGGAAAGCTTGTAATTTGTATAATAAGAGCTAATAATTTCAAAATGATTTCTTAAAATTTCAATTTATTATGATTTTTTGAAAATGAGTGATGATTGTTGCTTAACTCGAAAAATGAGAAAATGTCGTCTGATGTTTAAAACCTAATACTTCAAAAAGTAAACGATATTTTAAAAATCGGTTTCGTTCATTGGGAAGCTTATAATTTGTATAATAAGTGCTAATCATTTCATACTGTTTTTTTAAATTTTCAATTTATTATGATTTTTTGAAAATGAGGTATATTCGCTTAACTCGAAAAATGAGTAAATGTCGTCTGATGTTCAAAACTTAATATCTCAAAAACTAATCAATATTTTTCAAATCGGTGTCTTTCGTTGGAAAGCTTATAATTTATATAATAAGTGGTGATAATTTCATAATGATTTCTTAAAATTTCAATTTATTATTATTTTTTGAAAATGAGTGATATTACTTGTTTAACTCGAAAAATGGCTAAATGTGGTCTGATATTTAAAACTTAATATCTCAAAAACTTAACGATATTTTAAAAATCGGTTTCTTTCATTAGAAAGCTTATAATTTGTATAATAAGTGCTAACCATTTCATACTGATTTCTTAAAATTTCAATTTATTATGATTTTTTGAAAATGAGTGATGATTGTTGCTTAACTCGAAAAATAGGAAAATGTCGTTTGATGTTTAAAACCTAATATTTCAAAAAGTACACGATATTTTGAAAATCGGTTTCTTTCATTGGAAAGCTTATAATTTGTATAATAAGTGCTGATAATTTCATAGTGATCTCTTAAAATTTCAATTTATCATGAGTTTTTTGTAAATGAGTGATGATTGTTGCTTAACTCGAAAAATAGGAAAATATCGTCTGATGTTTAAAAGTTAATATCTCAAGAACTAAAACCTATTTTGAAAATCTATTTTGTTCATTGGAAAGCTTGTAATTTGTATAATAAGAACTAATAATTTCAGAATGATTTCTTAAAATTTCAATTTATTATGATTTTTTGAAAATGAGTGATGATTGTTGCTTAACTCGAAAAATGAGAAAATGTCGTCTGATGTTTAAAACCTAATACTTCAAAAAGTAAACGATATTTTAAAGATCGGTTTTGTTCATTGGAAAGCTTATAATTTGTATAATAAGTGCTGATCATTTCATACTGTTTTTTTAAATTTTCAATTTATTATGATTTTTTGAAAATGTGTTATATTTGCTTAACTCGAAAAATGAGTAAATGTCGTCTGATGTTCAAAAATTAATATCTCAAACACTAATCAATATTTTTTAAATCGGTGTCTTTCGTTAGAAAGCGTATAATTTGTATAATAAGTGCTGATAATTACATACAGATCTCTTAAAATTTCAATTTATTATGATTTTTTGAAACTGAGTGATTAACTCAAAAGATGGGTAAATGTAGTTTGATGTTTAAAACTTAATATCTCTAAGCTTATAATTTATATAATAAGTGGTGATAATTTCATACTGATTACTTCAAATTTCAATTGATTATGATTTATTGAAAATGAGTGATAATACTTGCTTAACTCCAAAAATGGGTGAATGTAATCTGATGTTTAAAACTTAATATTTCAAAAACTAAACGACATTTTGAAAATCAATTTCTTTCATTGGAAAGCTTATAATTTATATAATAAGTGCTGATAGATTTCACACTGATTCCTTAAGTTTTCAATTTATTATGATTTTTTGAAGATGAGTGATAATACTTGCTTAACTCGAAAGATGGGTAAATGTCGTCTAATGTTCAAAACTTAATATCTCAAAAACTAATCAATATTTTTCAAATCGGTGTCTTTCATTAGAAAGCGCATAATTTGTATAATAAGTGCTGATAATTTCATACTGATCACTTCAAATTTCAATTGATTATGATTTATTGAAAATGAGTGATGATAGTTCCTTAACTCGAAAAATGGGTAAATGTCGTCTGATGTTTAAAACTTAATATTTCAAAAACTAAACGACATTTTGAAAATCAATTTCTTTCATTGGAAAGCTTATAATTTATATAATAAGTGCTGATAGATTTCACACTGATTTCTTAAGTTTTCAATTTATTATGATTTTTTGAAGATGAGTGATAATACTTGCTTAACTCGAAAAATGGGTGAATGTAATCTGATGTTTAAAACTTAATATCTCAAAAACTAAACGATATTTTTAAAATCGGTTTCTTTCATTAGAAAGCTTATAATTTATATAATAAGTGCTGATAATTACATACAGATCTCTTAAAATTTCAATTTATTATGATTTTTTGAAACTGAGTGATTAACTCAAAAGATGGGTAAATGTAGTTTGATGTTTAAAACTTAATATCTCAAAAACTAAACAATATTTTCAAAATCGGTTTCTTTCATTCATAAGCTTATAATTTGTATAATGAACGCTGAGAACACACATTATCGGCTTAAATCCAGTAAATGTGTTGATCCCTTAAATCATTTATGTGGCGACTTTGAGTGTACCTCAAGTATCGATTGAGCGACTACTATTCACTGTATCCATTAATGACCTCTTGTTGACTAAATCCTCTAAGTGCTTTAGGAACGTTCTGTAAACTAACTTGCAACTCAAATGTTTGCTGATTTTAACATTACCCAATTTATATTAAACTTGGAATTACTTTTTAACATTTTTTATTAGTTTCAATTGCAAACACAATTGATTAAATCTTAACAAGATCCATTCTTGAGTTTCATCCATTTAGCCTCTGGTTCTCTACATTGATACAGTTCTAAGAAACATTCGTTACTTATTGTTAACTTGCTTGCTTCATTGTTTGCAACGCATAGTGGTTCATGTGTGTTTGGACACTTTTCATTGCATCCTCCTTCAGAATTAAACACGCAAAATACTAAAAAAAATCAAAATTAGTTATAAAAAAGTTGTTTATTAAAGAGCAAACCAGAGAAAAATAATAACGAAATTACAAGCTTCATTGTTCTTTTGATTTTAATTTTCAAATAAACATTGTTTTTTAATACAATTTATGTGTATGTGGGATATTTTTATTAATAATAACTTTGAAGAAAATGTAAATTTTAATATTAATTTAATTTCGATAAATTTCAAATAAAAACGAGGCTATAAACGTAATTAATTTTTAAATTAAATTAAAATTAAACGTACTAATTTTCGTTTATTTACACGGACCGCCCTAATTTTAATCTACAAAATAATATTACCCGCTATTAAATTAGCATAAAATCGCGTTCATTTCGACCGATATAAAATCAATATGATAAAATACGGTTTCAATTGCCGTATAGATAATAAATTTTTAATTTAATACAAAAAATATATATTCAAATTTAGTTAGCGTTTCAAATAAAAGTCGAATAACTCTATGTAATAAAATAATTTGATTGTTGTCGACATCCTCGTACATCACATAAACGATTTTTTAAAAATGCAAAAGGTATAAAAAGGTGTTGTGATGAATTATTAAAAAAAATGTAGTCAAAGGTTGCAGAGGGTTAAAGCGAATACGCAAAGCGAACAGTGCATATTTGCGTTGAACCATGAATATTCACGTTGATTGCGAGAGTATTTATTAGAGTGAACCTACGGACTGGTATCGGACTATGAAATTTGCAATTTTACTACCTCTCGAATATGTTAAAATTGAAGCGTGGTGGTTAACCGTTTTTGCGTCGCCACCCCCCAAATAAAACCGATACAGTATATATTTAATTGAACTATATCAATTATGGATTTCGCTTTAAACCCACACCAAAAGCACATTTTTAAACGCATAAATGGTTATTTCAAATTATTTCAAGCGAACATAAAAAATTAAAAACAAATACTTCAATAAACTTCAATTTTTTATTGACAACTTTTTCTTAATTTGTCAAAATTAATCAAAATTGGTTAAATTAAAGTTCAAAAATTGTGAAACCTTTTTGTTTTTTATAAAATGGCTTTTCCGCACTACGAAAAGTGGAACGCAAAAGTGGACACTATAGAATGCTTACCGTGGTACAATTGTAGGGAATTAGCGACGATTATGAAAACGATACGCCGAATAAGTTTTACAAACGGAAAGGAACGAAGAGAAGCCTTGGATATGTTAAACAAAATCAGCGACATCGCGCCGTTCTCCCGCGGACAACGCTTCAATAACGGTTACTTTGTTTTTGAAGGGACAGGAAGGTTAGGGAAAAAAATGCAAAAATTACGGAGTTTGTTAGAAATGAGTGACTCAAAATTAAAAGTGAATAACGTTCGAAAAACGTATTCCATGGTTGCTTCTTTTCGTCGTAATTGTACACATATTTTATGTGAGTTGGCCAAGGGAGAAGAAATTTTCGACAGAAAAAAATTCGAAAGGCAATTTAAAGTAATATGGATGGGTAAAAGACCCAATACTTTTGACGATCTGGCTATGAATGGAAATTAATTAATCAATCTGTTATGTTTTCTTTTATTGTAATTGTAATTAAATAAATATATTTAAAGATGTGCTTTGATTTACTTTGAAAGTCTCAAAACAACTTTAATTGTATATCTTCAAACACCTAATGATAAAAACAAAGAGTCTCAAATTGATCTTGTGCAAGATACAAGATGATGGTGCAATGTGGAGAACAAGAATGAATTGGCCAGCTTATGAATGGTCCAGGCATAATAATGCACAAAAGCACAGAGAATGGCATGGCTGGGACATCTGGAGAGGTTGTAGGAAAATAATTGTGGAATGCACATCATAGGTTTAAAGAGCTAAAGAAAGACCAAAGAACCGATTAAAGAATTATGTGAAGAAGAACTCCTTACTACCGTAAACGTTAATACACTCGTTCTGGATGCTATTTTTATAATGATAACCTTAACCTGCAGCTTATAACACTGGTCTACAGTGGCTCTGTTGCCCTAGATATAAGGTTGATTTTGGATATATTTATGCTCACAATTCATGAAACTATCAATGATTTTGTAAGATTTGTTCTAGTTTTTTTTTAAATCTTTATTATCATTTTACATTACAAAAATCGGAAAACAAGAAACAAAATAACAGATATATTTATAATGTCAGTTTTGTTTTGAAAAATTAGGATACATCGAAGTAAATAGAGAGGAAAGTGTTATATTTCCATAAAACAGCTTTTATGAGCTTTTCTTTTATAATTTTTTAGGAGACAATCTCTTTTTAAAGACCAGCAGTAATCTGCCATCATGTGATAATCCCATCGACCCTGATACCTTTCCTCCATCACTTTTAGATCCTGGTGGAACCGCTCTCCCTGTTCCTCACTATGTATTTCCTAAATTATTCGTAAATTTATCCAGATGATTGCGGAGATAGTGTAACTTGATACTCATATTTGCTCCTAGAGTCTGAATGTTTGTCAACATATTTTGTACAATTTCTTCATAATTTCGTGCTTTATGGTTACCTAGGAAATGTCATAACTTTAATAAAATCTGTCTTTCATCAATTGCCGTATATGAGACCATCAAATATTCCACCTATGAACTTTTCCATACTAAGCTTCGGAAATTTTCTACAAATGTCATTAAAACAATCTCCTTTCTAGTCCAACGATTTTACAAATTGCTTTATCATTCCTAACTTAATGTTTAATGGTGAAAGTATGATTTTGTCCCTGCTCACCAACGGCTCCCTTATTACATTGGCTTTACCGACAGTTAAAGAATTTCTTACAGGCCAAACATCTTGTTCCCAATGAAGTTGCTTTGCTCTACTGTCCCACATACAAATGAAGCAAGGGTATTTCGTGGATCCACTTTGTTGACCAAGTAAAAAATTAACCATTTTCAAATCCACACAGATCGGCCATTGATGCTCCGAGTAATTAATTTTTTCTAAAACTAATTTTACATTTTCATATTCTCCTTTGAGTTTTGTTGAATGGGCAATTGGAATTCATGCAAATTTATTTCCATTATGCAGTAAGACGCATTTTAAACTTCTTTTACAACTGTCAGTACAAAGGCGCCACTCAGTAGGTTTGTATTCTTTTAAACCCATGTCTAGAAGCAGCTTCGCGATATCATTACAGTAAACCAGTCCTTCATTTTCACTAAAAAATTGTAATAACTCACTTTCTCGCGTTCTGTATGTTGTAATGGTTACTGTTGGAGCCAATACATTTTTTTCTTTCAATCTTGAGTCTAACAGTTCTGATCCTTGTTTTCATAAATTGAGGTCACGTATTAAATCACTGAGTTCATTTTGAGAAAATAACTTCGGAGTAGATGTTTCACCCTCCCATTCACTTTCACTGGTAGACTGTCCCGATTTCTGTAAATTTGGCAACATCATTGTTTCTGAGGGCATGCGAATTACTTTTGAAACGTAAATAGGCCGAGGAACATTTTCACTGTGTAGAACAGGACATTTTGTAGATTGTAAGTCTGGAGCATCTACTACGTAAAAGTAACAATGATCAAAATGATTTCTCCTTTTTTCCACAACCGTGAAGACTCAACACAGGACTTACAAACTTTATGAGGAACCCATCTAGTTTGTTCATTTTAAAACCGCAATATAACCTAAGTCTTCTCGACAAAGTCTGTGATATTTCTTTTTGTTTTTTTGTTATATAACAAAATAAATCACTACTATATTTACACTTTCTTCGTGACAAACTCATGTTTTAAAAGACAAGGCAAACATATTAGAATGGACATTCAGTAATTGAAACAAAATATTAACACATGACAACTTATCCAGATTCACGTGTAAGTACTTCAATATTGTCAAATAACTAAGATCTTAGCTATTCTGCGCAGCAAGGGGTTTGAGAGTGGGGATGTTTGTATGCTGCAAAAAGTTGCGAGAAGCCTAATTATGACTGGTAAAATAAATTTTATTACTAACAAGCCGATAATTGTTCAGAATATGAGATGTGTAAAAATTATAAAAAACAAGAGCACATTCAGTACTTTCATGAATATATTCGTAAGCTGGGCACTTGAAAACATAAAAATTTGCAAAGATATATCCAGGACAACAAAAAAAAATGGTTGTTGTAGAGCTGTGTTATTTTTAATTTTTAAGCAATGGTTTACAGCTCTCCATTTGATTGCATTCATCAACGCTCTGACTGCTCTTTTTATTATTATTTAACTTACCCAGAACAACACACTATAAGACATAATGCTTTGGAATCTGTATGTCGATCTGTCAATCTCATCCTCTCTTTTAGCTTGTCATTGGAAATCGCCTCGTTAACCAGAATTGTATCGTCTGCAAACATTATAGTACTGCATATTTTCAAGGATTCAGGGAGATCATTAATATACAGCAAGAAAAAAATTGGCCCCAAGATCGATCCCTGCGGCACACCAATCCCAACCTTTTTAATAGTCGACTTGCAATTACCATTATGTACCAGTTGTCCTGGGTTTGTCAAGTAAGATTTAAACATTGAAATCGTCTGATGCCTTATACCGTAATTGTTTACCGATATTGTGAGGTTGAAAGGACCTCAGATGATATTAAGGCATGGCAAAGGTAATAATGGAAAATACCAAAGGTTTAGGAATGCCTGGGATAGTGTTAAGGTGTGGCAAGGATAATGTAGAGAAATTTCTTTGTGTTTGATTAATGTATCGAGTTCGCGATTTTCTCAAGAATTACACAGCCCTTGCTCCGCAGAACAGCTGAGATCTCAGTTATTTGACAATATTGAAGTATTTACACGTGAATCTGGATATTTTGTTTCAATTACTGAATGTCCATTCTAATATGTTTGCCTTGTCTTTTAAAACATGAGTTTGTCACGAAGAAAGTGTAAATATAGTAGTGATTTATTTTGTTATATAACAAAAAAACAAAAAGAAATATCACAGACTTTGTCGAGAAGACTTAGGTTATATTGCGGTTTTAAAATGAACAAACTAGATGGGTTCCTCATAAAGTTTGTAAGTCCTGTGTTGAGTCTTTACGGTTGTGGAAAAAAGGAGAAATTATTTTGATCATTGTTACTTTTACGTAGTAGATGCTCCAGACTTACAATCTACAAAATGTCCTGTTCTACACAGTGAAAATGTTCCTCGGCCTATTTACGTTTCAAAAGTAATTCGCATGCCCTCAGAAACAATGATGTTGCCAAATTTACAGAAATCGGGACAGTCTACCAGTGAAAGTGAATGGGAGGGTGAAACATCTACGCCGAAGTTATTTTCTCAAAATAAACTCAGTGATTTAATACGTGATCTCAAGTTATCAAAACAAGGTATCAGAACTGTTAGCCTCAAGATTGAATGAAAAAAATTTATTGCCTCCAACAGTAATAATTACAACATACAGAACGCCAGAAAGTGAGTTATTACAATTTTTTAGTGAAAATGAAGGACTGATGCACTGTAATGATATCGCGAAGCTGCTTCTAGACATGGGTTTAAAGTAATACAAACCTACTGAGTGGCGCCTTTTTATTGACAGTTGTAAAAGACGTTTAAAATGCATCTTACTGCACAGTGGAAATAAATTTACATTAATTCCAATTGCCCATTCAACAAAACTCAAACCTCACCCTTGCTTCATTTGTATGTGGGACAGTAGAACAAAGCTACTTCATTGGGAACAAGATGTTTGGCCTGTAAGAAATTCTTTCACTGTCGGAAAAGCCAATGTAATAAGGGAGCCGTTGGTGAGCAGAGACAAAATCATACTTCCACCATTACATATTAAGTTAGGAATGATTAAGTTGGACTAGAAAGGAGATTGTTTTAATGACATTTGTAGAAAATTTCCGACGCTTAGTATGGAAAAGTTGAAAGGTGGAATATTCGATGGTCCTCAAATACGGCAATTGATGAAAGACACAGATTTTATTAAAGTTATGACTGTTCCGGAAAGTAAAGCTTGGAAAAGTTTTGTGTTGGTAGTCGAAAATTTCCTAGGTAACCATAAAACACCAAATTATGAAGAAATTGTACAAAATATGCTGACAAACTTTCAGACTCTAGGAGCAAATATGAGTTACCCTATCTCCGCAATCATCTGGATAAATTTCCGGATAATTTAGGAAATTATAGTGAGGAACGGGGAGAGCGGTTCCACCAGGATCTAAAAGTGATGGAGGAAAGGTATCAGGGTCGATGGGATTGTCACATGATAACAGATTACTGCTGGTCTTTAAAAAGAGATTGTCCTCTGAAAAATTATAAAAGAAAAACTCATAAAAGGTGTTTTATGGAAATATAACATATGTTTTCGACATTTTCCTCTCTATTTACTTCGATGTATCCTAATTTTTCTAAATAAATCTGACATTATAAATATATCTGTTATTTTGTTTCTTGTTTCCCGATTTTTGTAATGTAAAATGAAAATAAAGATTTAAAAAAACGAGAGCAAATCTTACAAAATCATTGATAGTTTCATGAATTGTGAGCATAAATATATCCAAAATCAATCTTATATCTAGGGCAACAAAACCACTGTAGACCAGTGTAATAACTGTCTATTCGCTGTATATCTATAGATGTCTTATTTTCATAAAACAAAACATGAATGATGTATCGTGTAGAGCGCAATATCATCAATACAGTACGTAATTCCATACCACGTACTACCTGTCAATAATCAGTATATTACCAGGGCGTAAAATTTTATAACAAACTTATAGATACAACTTTACTACATCAGTGGTCCATTACAAAAAGAGATTAAGGGAGCACTTTGGTGAATCTTGTCATATATTCTGTATTATTATATTTTCTATAATTTTGTGAATTACATAATGAAATACAAATACTGTATCTGATGACCTGTAACTTCTGAGTTTTTTTGGTTACTACAAGGAAGGAAATAGACAAAAAAAAGTGCAGTAACAGATAGATGAAAGGCAGACTAGAGAAGAAAACAAATACGTATATACCAAGAAGAAGATAGTTGAAGAGATAGCAGATGGCGCCTCAAGGCATTTTTAAAACTTATTAAATTAGCTGCATTCCGAACAACGGCAGGCAAATCGTTACACAACGCAATCGACTGTACTGTAAAAGATTTGTGGTAGATTTCAGTACTATGCACTGGAAACATGAGTGTAGAGTCCGACATTGATCGAGTGGGCAAGTCATGTGATGCTAAAAAGTGAAAGGCATCAGGCAAGTAAGCAGGAGTGCGGGTATGGACAATTTTGTACAACATAGTAAGCATACGAAATGATCTACGACTCTGGCAAGTCATCATCTGCAGGTTGTTACGATATAGAGTAATGTGCTGAAACTTTCCTAAATCAAAAATGTACCGTATACAATTGTTCTAAAGACTTTCCAATTTACCTCGAAGGGCTGCGGACAGATCGGGATACGCAGCATCGGCATAATCAATATATGGGAAAATGAGAGAATAACAAAGACTTCGACGTACAACAGGAAGAAGGTAGCAGCGAAGTGTTTTCAAAGTATGTAAACAGAAGTAAGCTCTCTTACAGACTCCCTGAACTTGTGGCCGCCAAGACATCGCCGAATCCATTACCACACCAAGATATTTGACCGTATTAGAAAACGTATTAAAATGCCTCGGGTTTGGCATAACATTGTTTTTTTGCCTCTTGTAGTATGGAATAACATGGAAAGCGTTCCTTATCCATACTTTTCACAAGATTGTATTGTCTTCTTGTAAAACCTAATTTCATGATGTTTGAAGAAGACGTTTTGTATCCAATTTGTTTTAATTTTTTTTTTACTTTTTTTAATAAGGTCAGTAGACAAATTACCAAACGTTGCTGACTCATTGCTCGCACCCCATAACTGAGTAACGCACACCGCGTGCAATTATGCGACCTAAATTAATTACTTTTAAACACTTTATTAATTGTTAAGTTAGCATTAAGATTTGTATATAATCCCAAAATTTTGAATTATCAAACCAGTATCTTCGTAATGCTCACTTCCTTCCTAGATTAAATGTCTGCCCTGCCCGGAGTTTGATCCATTCCAAAATAAATATCTGGCTTGCCCGGAGTTTATTTTTCCCAAACACTTTGCAAATATCTGGCCTGGCCGGAGTTGGAACACATACCATACCTCAACATTCCCGCACATCCCGTCAGCAAAGTCTCAAATAGTGTCTCTTACGCTTATACTTCTATATACTCTACAACTTTCAATGTTGTCCATGGTACTTCAATAATATCAGAAATATCTCTCAATATTTACTCTAGCGCCCATCAATATGATGTTAAGCACCTTTCACAGTATCCGGACATTTTCCATTAAGTCACCCTATATCCCTTATATAGAAGGATGCTACATCATGCTAAACTTAGGTATCTTGTATATCATCCATGCCAAATCACAACATCGTCGCTGACATCTCACGATATCATCTGTGCATTCCTTTAATGTCATCTGAGATACCTTTCAAAATTTTGGATGTGTCTCAATAGCATCCCTAGCACTCTGTATATCATCACAAACATCCCTCAACATTGCCTCTAACAATCGCAGACACCATACGGGCCAGCCCTCTGTAACTAAACTCAGCACCTATTTCTGCCACCTTTTTATATACTCCCAAATATCTCTCAATGTTACTTTTGGAACATTGAACGTCTCTCACATCTTTGACTATAATCTAAGACCATATCGTTCCGGAAATTTCTCAATATCGCTCATGGCAGACCTCAATATGTTAAATTTCAATTTGATAAATCGGGAATTTTTTTTTTAATTAAACATAACGAAAACATTTCATTTTATTTGATATTGATTTTATATTATTTTAAATAAACGCAGTTATATACGTAATTACTACAATTTACAACATTGCGCAAATATAATATTGAGGTTTAAATTAAGTTTATTTTATTGTTGAAATTCTCTCATAAATATGTTTTATTATTTTTTTTTTTTTTTATTGAATTTCAAATTAAAAATTAACGAGATATCCCAGCAATTTTCTCTGTGTGGTCCGATTATTTTCCGATGCTTTGTCTTTCTGTATCATAAAACAAAACTGAACTCAACCGAAGCAAAAGATGTAACTTTTTAGAAACCGAGTGACATTCCAAGAACCAAAAGAATTATTGGCAAACGCCTTTATCCCAAGACGATCGCATTTTCCGACCTCGTCTCCAGGCGATCCAATAAGGGGCAGAAAATCTCGACTGTCTTAAATTCTCGAGGGTACTCGGAAGGATATTCCGGAATAAAAACCGTTTAAATATTTAAAGTCGCGTGGAGCACGCGAAATATGCGTACGAACAACGACTAAGAATTTTCAGCAATAACCCTATAATCGCTACATCCCCAAGAGAACTTTTAAACATTTTTATTAGAAAACATTTTTAGATTTAAAAATAACTTTGAATCTTTAAACTCTTAACACCTTTTTCTTAAAGAGATAGATAACATAAACCAGGAGCGTTAACAGATGGTTTGGGTCTTGGAGAAAAGGTAACAACGTTGGGTGGGTTTTAAGCCATCATAAATACTCTACGATTTTAATATATATTCATAAGGCCACGAGACGCTAATAAACAACAGCTGCTGTGCTGCTTGTTAATTAAATTTTATGTATTATTCGTTCGGTTTGGAGCTCGACGTTGAATCCGACGTCCAGACGAAGGATTTTAAAAGCTGCAAAACTGCCCGAATAAACCTCCATTAGCCTTATTTAGTCGGTTTCTGCGGAATTCACACCGCACCCTTTATTACCACCCCACGATTCTTGCTAAAACCGCGGCTTCGCAAAAGTTTCCGATCCAACAAACTTAAGACGAAATTAGATAGTTTAAATAACCCTTTAAATTGACTAAGTAATCAAGATTGTCTCATAACAAAAAAACATAAAAAGGGGATTTTTATTGTTTTCCAATACTAATATTCGTATTGAAATTATGTTAAAGTTTCATTTTAATAATAAGGTGTAATTAAACTTTAACGTTCAAACTTTCCCTTAGGTGTCACTTGTGCTGTTTACGAGGCGATTTCGTGCCGAAAATATGGCCGTTAAGCGGGTTTACGATGATCATTAAACTACCTGCAGGGACGGTTATATTTCGCCCTTAGCTTCAAAATTGCCATACAAGACCCTGTAGCAACACCATCCCGTCGGGGGCCTTTATTCTACAACACCACTCGACAATTTCGAATACGACATCGAAATTCGAATCCAAATTCCATGAAATAATGAGCAAATTATTTTAGGATCAATTCTCAAATGTCACTTCAATCCCTTTAATGTTACAATAACATTTTGTTAACTGATTTTGATGAAGCTTTATCGACATGAAATTTATTTTAAAAAGTTAATTCAAAATCACTCATAACTATAAGTGACTTTCAAAAACAAATTTAACCATTACAAAGATATCTAATCCGGTTGGTTTGTGTTATAGACTGAACGCGACGCCTTCATTTTACCTACATAAAGAAATAAACGCGATGTAATATTAACATATGAAAAACTGATAATGGGATCTGGCAAACGCAATTATTTAACATATTTTGTTAAAAAATGAAATAAACGACAGTTACATTAAGTATCTTAACAACATACAAAATACCATCAATACTGATCCGTCCAGTATATGAATTTTCTCCGAGCTAAGAAACGTACCACAAGAATACCCTGTAATCTAATTGATAGTGAGAGCAATGTTCTTGCTGATCCTCAAGATATTGTAAATGCTTTTGCTGACATGTTTTCTGCTGTTCATACTGTATCTACTGACCGAACTTTCACTGAATCTAATTTCAATCCGTTGCCATACTCTTTTCATCCCACTACAGAAGAGGAGCTAATTAAATTTGTTGCCAAGTTTTATGGTCAGAGATTGCCGTTATATATTTGCTTGCCCTCTTAAATTTATTATTAACTTGTCCATTACGTCCTGTGAATTTCCTGAAAGATGGAAACGATCAAGAATTGTGCCTGTTTATAAAAAGGATGATCGTACGTCCCTCTCAAACTATAGACCAATTTCGATAATTTCCAATTTTGCTAAACTATTTGAAAAGTTATTATATTCTTTTATGTACACCAGCACGTGCCCCTTTGTGTCAGCTTCCCAGCATGGTTTTGTTTCCGGTCGCTCTACAGTTACCAACTTGGCTACGATTTCCGAGTTTATCTGTAGCACCTTGGATAGACGTGGGCAGGTGGATGTTGTATACACTGATCTATCCAAAGCCTTTGATCTGATTGACCATAGAATTCTCTTGTATAAATTGAGCTCTTTCGGATTTGTTCCTTCAGCAATTCAACTTCTGGCCTCTTATTTGCAACATAGAAAATGTTATGTTGCTTACAATGGATATTTTTCTAATGAGTTCACTCTTACCTCAGGGGTTCCACAGGGATCAAATTTGGGCCCTCTATTATTTGTTCTTTTCATAAATGACTTACTTCTAAAAATTGATTGTCGGATGTTGGGATATGCTGATGATATCAAGATCTATGCCGAAGTCTCATCGATGGCAGATGCAGATAAGCTGCAGCACAACTTAAACACAATAGTGCAATGGTGTAAGACCTACAAACTTAATATAGATAAATGTTGTGTACTTACTTATAGCCGATGCTCGTCACCATGCATATATCCTTACAATATTGCTGGCAGCACTTTAAGTCGTGTTGAGGAGTACAGGGATTTGGGGGTCCTGTTTGATGCAAGTCTTAATTTTAAAAAACATATCAATAATGTGTGTTCGGAGGCCTTTAGGTCCCTAGGTTTTGTGATGCGTATGTCTAAATATTTCACAAGTGTCAGCTTATTAAAGACCTTGTATTGTGCTTACGTTCTGAGTAAGTTAGAATACGCTTGCCTGATTTGGAGTCCCTTATATGCATGTGAGTTCTTAAGCCTTGATCGAGTCCATCGTAGATTCTTAAAATTTCTTTCTTACAAATCTGATGGAATTTACCCTGAGCGAGGTATACCACAAAATGATTTGCTTGCACGACACAATATGGTTTCCTTGATGGACAGAAGAAACGCGTTTTATGAAAGGTTTCTACAAAGGCTTATCGAATATAATATCGATTGCCCTTTCATTCTTGAGCGACTAGGGTTTGTTGTTCCAAGGAATAACTCAAGATATAGCTGCGTATTCGTCATTCCTTATGCTAGGACAAACATTATGAGACGGGCTCCAACATACCTCTCTGTAAAGTGGGCAACAGGATTCCAGACAATCAGTGATCACCTGCATGTATATTCACTTATACATGTAAATTCACTTATATAGTTTTTATTTTTATTTTTCTTTATAATTCGGTCAATTGTTAATTTCTTGAATTTTTTGTAATTTTTGTTTTTTTTCTCACATACAGATACATATTATTGTATTATTACATTATGTAATATATATTGTTATCCTTTTTTGGGCTATGCCTGTTGGGTAATAAAGGAATATTATTATTATTATTATTATTATTATTATTATTAAAACCGTTCAAAATTACGACTAAAGCTTCATTCCATTCTTAGAATGAATTGGCCCTTTCATTTTGGATAATCGATTAACTGGTGCTCATTATTTACAATTTTGCACGATAATTTACCCAACCTCAATCCTCTGGATTTTTATTGTTGAAGTCACTTAAAAAACATAGTGTACGCAAACATTCTCACGCAACAGTCTCAAACATTAAACGCATAAGTTTATGCGTGTAGGTTGAGAATCACTCTGTATACACATTCAAAATCTCTTCACTATCAAAAACATAGAACAAAGAACGTCGACGACACGCAAATATACTATTCTTTTCCGGCTCATGATATAAAACAGGCTTGTGTGCGAATTAATAGTAATCTAGAATATTTGCGTGACACCTCGAGCCGACATGGACTTAAAATTAATCAGAAAAAATCAAACGTTATTATGTTTGGTCCTCAGAAACAAAAACAAAAAGTCATTAATGACTTACAAATTTGTGTAAATAACGAATTACTACCTATTAAAAAAATAGTAAAAAACATAGGCATTTTAATCGATGAGGGCCTTACTTTTAATGAACACGTCAATAAATGCGTTCAAAGAGCTTACAGTAGCCTTAGAATTATTTATACTAACAGAGCCTTTGTTAATCATAGTGCAAAAGTGCGCCTATGCGAAAGTTTAGTACTATCAATGTTTAATTATGGCGATGCATTGTATGCACCCTTTCTGTCCTATGCATTGAAGAGGAAAATTCAAAAGGTACAAAACACCTGTATCAGACTAATTTTTAGTTGAAACGCAGAGATCATGTCAGCTGTAAGCTGCCGGTTTTAAAGTGGTTGAACATGCAGGGGAAAAGAATGTTGCATGCTGTAGGTTTTTACCATAAATTACTCACTCTACATAAACCAGCGTATCTTGTAAAAAAGTTGTCTTTTCGGGGTGACGTGCACTCGGTTAATGTGAGGGTTAAGGGAAGGCTATCTCCACCAATATTCCACACTATGAGTTTTAAAAAATGCTTCTCATACCAGATATGCAAAGTAATTAATGAGCTCCCTTCTGGTTGCGCATTGACAGAGTGTGGGTCTGCCGCCACCGCCAGGAGGCGCTATGCTGATTTTCTGTTTGGGCAGCAGTGTTCGCAATACCTGTAAATCTCTTAATAGTCACAGATCTTGCTTTTGTGTTTGAATGTTTTTGTAATCTTTTTGTTCTACCTAAATTTGTCCTTAATTTCTGGGGAACCCTTTCGAGTACTGACATGGTATCGATAACGACTTGTTGTGGCCTTTGGTAGTATTCACCTAAGTATTATATGTTAAATCTTAGTAGTTAAAACTCTTGTTTTGTTTATAGCTTTATACCGTTGTCGCGATTCTTTTTTTTTATATTTAACACGCTATTTTTTTTTTCTCTTTATATTCTTTATGGTGAGGTGGAAGAACAATATATATTGAACCTCACCATAAGATTGATCAGTTGTTTATTGGAAACCATTTTTAGTTGTTTATTCTGAAGTGTAGCACATTGAATATTATTATTATAAATCCTTTATTAACCTCTTTAAGAGAAACTTTTTCAACTTTTTTCAAAATTCAAACTTTTCAAAGCAGAAGGCGTAGGTTTTAATTTCTTTAACATGATGTGTCATTGAAATTATTCGTAGAGAAATTAACAAATATGTTGTCAATACAATTATTTATTCTAGTAGGCTGCGACACTGTCGGAACAAAACCATGTGACACAAACAAGTCGCACACCATCGTCGGATCAGCGCTCCGACCCCCAAACCATACATTAAAGTCACCCGCCACGACAACACGCAACTGATAGCGTAACATAGTCAATTCCGAGCCCACAATGTTGCAAAATGAGTGAATATCACCAGAAGGAGATCTATAGACACAAATTATCACTACGTCAAATTTTTTTCATAGTATACCCGTCATCTCACAATGTTTTTAAACAGATAATTTATTAATGTTATAAAAGAGGGATGAAGGAAAATTCACGTTTAATTAGTATCAATACACCGCCACATTTATGATCAGAACGACTAAAAAAAGATACAAGATCGAGTCTACGCCACTTTCCGCGGTCTCCGGTAATTGTAAAAATTTTCGTTAATATTTAATAATATATGTTCCTTAGAGCTAGTCTGCATGGGTAAACATTTAATTTGGGTAAACAATATTTATCACAGCATTAGTTTTCTTATGGTACTCATTATAATCATTGTTAATAAGATTTGCAATGTGCGAAAAGATTTTACGTTTCCCAGAGTCCGTGTTTCGTTCTATCACGCCATGAGAGAACAGTGTTTGCGTCTACAAAATAATTTTTATTTCTGGGACTAATCTTATTAAAGAAATCAAAAATTTTGCAGTTGAAATTATAAATGCTAAAATTAACCCTGTGCACTCGTATATATGTCCTTTTGTGAGTACACTGTACTCGGACTATTATTTTATCTACTTATCTGTCTACTCGGAATTTTTTTTATATGGGATTTTTTTTTAAATGCGCTAATATTGCTTGGTAAATACACTTAATGTAAAAACCAAATAAAAATTTGGGAAAATTTAAAAAAAATCGCTTAATGTTAAAAACTGGGATGTTTTTTAAAAAATATTTTTTTTACACAGATGTTTATTCAAATTAAACACAATAATTTATTACAATTATAACATGAAAAATAACTAAATAAAAAAAACTTGAAAAACACTAAATAAAAAATAATGGATTACAAAAATAATAAATCTTGAGGATAGAGAAACACAAATAAAACCTAACGTTATATAATCACTACCATTATCATTAAATAAATTTATACACAATTTACAAAAAATTACGTTTTATAATGTTGTAGTGTATGGTACCGTTCGAAGCAGTCACCAATATGTAGTCCAGGCTTACGTGTGCAAGTGTCACAAATATACCTAGTTTCCCGCTTGCCGCCTTGTACTTTACGGTTAGAACATACCGCACAGTCTTTTTTCTTCCCATCATTTTGGCGTAAAATATGTAATTTACCATTTAGCCGTTCTTCTGTATCTACAGATGATGGTCTGCCAGAAGTTTTGGACCCCTGCCGAAAGTTTTTTGTCATCTCGTCAACCAATTCCCAAACAAACTTTAGATGTGCCATTGGTTTTTTGTTTTGGCCCCGTTGTGAAATTTTATATAATAAATATGCATTGACACTGGACATTTCGAGTCCCCAGAAAAATAACTTTCGCCACCACTTCAAAGACTTCCTCAGGAAACAGTATGACGCTGAATAAGAGTCTGCGCGGTCGACACCTCCCATAAATTTTTGTAATTGACCACTACATTTGGCTTATTTACAACTTGTATGTTGCCTCCACGTACTTTTCTGTTGATAGGCTGTGTTCCTGGAATATCCCACGAAGTAAGTATGGTGACGACCCTTTTATCTTTCCATGCCAATAACATCAAATTACCTGATCTGCATGCAAATGTGTTGTCTTCGGCAAATGTTGGTTTTTTGATAGAATCAGCTATAAACTTGCGGTTTATTTGAATAGTGCCTGTCAAATGAACATTTAGTTTTAACAACTCTTCTGCAAGTGGCAAGCTAGTATAGTATCTATCGGTGTAAAAATGATATCCTTTACATCCTGGGTTATTGTCTAATAATTTTTGACAAAGATGTAACACTATCCTTGTACTTACAGGTAAATCAGATCTCACTAAATCTTCCGATGTCAAGCTTCCATAGTACGGCAAAATTGAATAAACATACCCGGTGTTAGCATCCGCCATTACATAAATTCTTATCCTTAATTTTACCCTTAAATCCAACAACAGATTCGTCTACCGATATCTCTCTTGATGGAACAAAATGTTCTTTGAATTGTTTGTCCAAATAATCTAAATATTGACTGACTTTCTGAGTTCGAGCCCTAAGAGTTTGGTCATTTGGATCGTTTTCATGTAAGTGGAGCATCCAAAAAATTTGTAAAAATCGTTCTCTTCTAAATATGCTACTAAAAAAAGGTATTTTGGCATTAAACTGTTGTGACCAATACTCTTGGATATTAGATACGGTTATCGGACCCATATTTAGGACAACCCCAATAAATGCGGTAAACTCTTCTACTGTAGTATCTACCCACGTGTGCCATGTAGAACGTTTTGACAACCTCTTCTGTGCTATTTTATGTCTAGCGTAGTTATTTGTTTGTTCCACTATTTTTATTATTAACTCATCGGTAAAAAAGAGCTTGAAAAAATCTATGGGTTTTGTACAAGTATCTGGAATTTGTGGTCCTACCATTTTATCCCCAGAAGTAAATAGAATCCTGTCTGGTACCTGATCGTGGCATGTGCCATCCTGCAATGGACCAAAATTGCCAGGTTGTGTTATATTCTCGTCTTCTGTACTGCTGCTTGAACTTGATGGTAAAGGTATGGTTCCCTGTCTTTTAGTAACTATAATATCACTACCACCACTAGAGTCACTTTCTTCACTAATATTATCACTATCCAATCTATCATTTTCAGGCGCGTCAATATAAAATTCATCGTCACTACTTTGCAACTCATTTTCAATTTCATCTTGTACAAATTTCTTGGGCATTTCAAATATTTTTTTTTCGAAATATAACGAAAAAATACACCGAACTTTACCCAATCGTGTTAGTTATAAAACTGAGTAATATTCAAAACGCAAAAATGGTGCACATGTGAACTGAAGTGGTTTAACATGGTGTGCCGCCTATACGGCGACATACGAGTGCAAAGCTTAAACGTATTGTGGCGATTATACGGCGGCGTTATATTATATCTTACCAATGCCGTCCAATACAGTAGCAAAATCAGCATTAGGCTTACATATAGTGAGTAGATCGAATTTTGTTTTGTCCAGATAGCACTCCAAAAAGTCACTAGAACCTCGTGCATGGCTGTCCCCCAGGATTAAAACTTTCGATTTTTCTATTAGTTGACAAATGTAGTTTATCCCAGTAGATTTCGATGCGGATTGACATGGTATGGATAGTTCGGTTGGTTTCATCGTTGTGTTTTTCTCCAGTACATTGGGTATCTCTGTAAGGACACTATAGTTACATTTAGCCGTTTTCAGTAGTTTCGGGAGTGGTTTCTTCTTATTGACATCACCACAACCAGATAGTCTGACGATGCGGTCGATAACTTCTTGTTTTTGTTTTGAGTCTTTATATATTTTGTAATATACAATTTTGCAATATTTCCATTGTTTCATTTAATTCGTCAGATATATTTAATGATTCGTTTAAGTTATGTAGTTGGTTGGAAAATAACGCATTTTTAAGTTTTTGCTTTAGGTAGCATTTAGAGCCCTCGTCATTAAGTTCGACTTTCTGTAACTCGTGTTTAATTTGAATAAGTCTTAAAGAGTCTATCTTTAGGAGAATTTCACTCATATTTGTGATTTTGGTACTTAAGTGACCGACACTTAAAGCTTAGACATTTACAATCCTTTTAATTAGATATAGTTAAACACTGCACAATAATAGAACCTTCTTCAAAGACATAGAGTCTTAAATTCGACTGATAATAATAAAACTTCGTGTGTGTCACTGTCGAACCAAATGAATCATACCTCTATGAATCTATAGTGTTAGTTCTAGTTTTACACTTACACTGTCACTAGAACTAACATTAGACCAAGACCTAGAAATATTTGCGTTTAGCCGTACGTCTCTTAAGACGGCTAAACCCGAACGATTCTAGTTCTTGGTCAAGTGGTTGTATAAGAATTAAAACTAGAAGATTACTAGTTTACTAACTAGCGCTACCTACCACCTACCAGCCGTCGTAAGATAGGTATGGCTAAACGGAATGTCTCTAGTTCTAGGTCTGGCATTAGTTGTAGTGCTAGTGTTAGTCCAGTTTTATTTGTTATTCAGCGCCAGATTGTTATATATTTTTATTGAGCTATAACGGATACTGCATTCCCCGTCAAATTATATTGACATGTTGCATTTTATGTGGGCCCTGGTTTCTATGTAAATATATTTTTGTATATTGCATTTTAAGTGAAATCACTGTATTTTGCTTAATTTCTTCAACTAACCTGTAAAATCATTCTCAATCATGTCATAAAAGATAAGTTTTCATAGCCAATAACTTCATTTATCCTTCTTAGTTTTACACAAACATTTTTTTTTCTTATCTTACAAAGTACAAAGTGATTTCCTTAGAAAAAAATCTACATGGCCATTCAATATTGGAGTTTGGGTTGGTTGAACGAAACTAATAAAACGATAGAACGCGCACACACAACGACTAAATAAGCGGATTAATTTATGGGGTACATTAACATAACAAAATGGGAATCGGTGTTGTTCGTTGTGTTGGAGTGAAATACTGCTCGTGTTTTGTGGAGGTTGGATTTGAAAAAAAAACTTTTTGGCCGATCGATTGTTAGTGGTGCTATTATAAAATACTTCCACCACTTTCAAATTTATTACCCTAAAACTTATTTACCTTTTTTTATTAACTTAAATGTCTTTTTAAACAAATGTTTCTTTGTTTTAGTGGATAACTACAGTGGGAGTAATTTATATTTTTGGAAATTGGATAGAAGACAAATGGGGGCGTATTTATGTATCGCAAGTAACGACGTTCCACCAGCTGTTAGTAAAAGAGTTGCTTTAAACATTAATTGTAAGTATTAAAAAATAGGATCATAAAATTTTTCGTATCATTCGCAGATTTTTTTGTAGAATTTCAATTTTAGTGAAAAATTCAATTTTGTCAGTTCTTTTACGACTTACCATGCAGATTTAATTTCTTCGAGTTGACTCCCGGTTTTACATCCCCCAATAAAATTTTGATTATTTCTAATTTTCTTTCGAGATCCACACGTCTTCGTCTCAATTTTATATTAAACCATAAAACGGTAGTTTTAGAAAAAAGAACGTTATTAAAAGTAATTTTTAAATTCGATCGAATTAAAGTATAATTCAGATTAAAACTGGGTACAAACTAAAAAAATAAACGAAAGGAGATAAAGTTAAAAGTTCGCATTTGATAGTAAAGTTTCTTGAAAAACTCCCCGGTAGGCAAATAAAATTATTAAGAATAAGATATTGGAACTTGAAGTGAAACGTAAGAGAAACTTCAAGTGAATCGCGGAACGAAATTTTAAAACGAATGAATATTAAATTTTAAAATCGATTAAATTAAATAATAGCTTTATTTATTAAAGTTAAGAAATAATGAATAACTAGGAGATTTGAAACATTTCTATTGAATAATTCTCTATTCAATGAGTAAATCGGGTAGATATATCAGCACTGTATTCATTATCCAATTGGACGAATCCGACGACGACGAATTCCCTCAGGCGACAGCTTTAATTGGGTTATTGGCAACAGCAGATCCTTTCTCTACCTAACTAAATAGCATCAGAGTCAATCAATGTCTGAAATTAATCTATAGGTGAACCTGAAAAAGTCGCCTTCAAACAACCGATTCCCGACTTCAAACTCCGACGAGTTATATTCCGTCGTAATCCCTCGTGGTTGGTTTAGACGTTTCCCGAAACCTGTCAAGTTGTTACTTATCTTGCTTTAGACCTTTCTAAATGTCGGTTAAACTCAGGAGTAGTTTTGTAACCTTTTAGAAATGTCGAAGGAATCAATTTGTAAAAACGCTTATAGATTTTTTTCATAATAATTTATTAATGTCTCAGTTAAAAGGGTTATATACAAAACTCTACATCATCAAGTAAAGTCACAGTTCGATTTGTGCATCGCTCAAGAGTGGATGTGTTTTGCGATCGTGCGTCAAGTGCTAAGTATTGCTTTTACGCTTTACAAATCGTTTAACGTATATGGAATTCTCACTGTTAAATTTCCTAAAAAAGAAAGAAAAGACATTACGCCCAACTTAAGAAAGAAATCGAACAAAAAAAGGAGCAACGCACTGAAGATGAAACTACTCTTCAGAAACAAATAGATGACATGATCGAGAGTATAGAAGGTCTAAAAATTCAATAAAATCTTAACCCTTCAGTAACCACCAAAGTGCTGTATACTACAGAGGAAGATGAGTTAGCTTTGGAGGCTGACTGGATAATGAAACAAGCTAAAAGAAACAAAAACCGTAAAATTGAAAGCTGGCCATCTAAACTGTCTTCGGAAATTGAAAGCAAAGATGCTTACTGAAAAGAATTTGGCCTGATCCACTTATGAAAATAAGCAAAATATGCATAAAAGCTGTAATGTTACATTTATAAAGTAACCCAAATGTTGAAATACAAAACAAAAGAGTCTCTTCTTTTATACATAGAATCCATATAAAAAGAATCCATGAAATAACAAACATATTAGGAATGCGTGTTAAAATCGAAAAGTACAGAAAGCCAAAACAAATGTCCCAGTGCAAAAGGTGTCAAGGTTGGAGTCACACCAAAGCTTACTGCCACAAAATCCGAGGTGTGTTAAATGCGCTGGTGAACACTGGAACAGCGAGTGTACTAAAGCCAAAGAAATCCCGGCTAAATGTTTCAACTGTGGAGAAAATCATCCAGCGAACTACCGAGGGTGCATTGTGATTAAGGAACTACAAGCCATCAGGAATAAGAAATCAGTAAATTCAAATAAAAGAAAGCCAGGCGTCTCGTATGCCGAAAAAGCGAGTGGTGAAACTGCAGAGAAAACTGTAAAACTGTATTAGTCGATAAAAAGGCTGACAGTAAATTATATCTAATACTAGAAAAAATACTTCAACAATAAGAAACAATAAAAGCATTATATGCACGTCTAGTTTTCATGGAAAGTAACTTAACTGCAGCTACTAAAAATAATGCTGTGGGATTCCAATGGACTTCGACAGCATCAAAATACAGTACCTATAATACTTAAAGAACACAATATTGACATATATCTTAAATATCAACCATTATAATATTTATCACACAATTCACTCTAGTAATACGGCTCGAGGTGGAAGTGACCACTATTTGAACAATACAATTAGTGCTGAACAACATCAATTTATAGTGGTAAAAGTTCAAACTGCTAAGGACTTAATATATGTAGCAGCAACGAACATACCACCAAGACATAATCTCAAAAGAGAAGATTATCAGGAAATTCTACTGCATCTTGAAAACAAATTTATATTTGGACGAGACTTTACTGCAAAACATGTGTCTTGGGGTTCTCGCTTAACAAAAACAAAAAGAAGAGAACTAAAACATGCCATGAGCAAACTTACTGGCCAAAAGAACGGAATTTTACTTCAATCTTTTGGCAAGTAAGTTTGCTCATGGCATGTTTTAGACTTGCTTGATCTTTTTATTATCAAAAATATATCGCTTAAATTCGTAAACATAGAAGAAGAGTTAGGGCTGGACTCAGATCACTCACCACTTATTATTACTCTAAATAACAAAGTATGTAACAAAATACCTTTTTTATCACTAACTAATAAATCCACTAATTGGAATCTCAACAAACATTAGATAATAAAATTCATCTTAATGCTCTTATAAAAACAAACGGAGACATTGACAAGGAAGTAAAATCTTAAAAGACATACAAAACGCAGCCTGGGCCGCAACACTTATTTTAACACCAAAACCTAAATCTAACATTTATCCTAAATTCATTATAGACAAAATTGCAGTAAAACGGAAAGCGAGAAAGAAATGGCAAACCAATAGAATTCCTAGTGCTAAAACTAAATGAAATAAAATAACAGCCGAATTAAGAGCATTAACAGATAGCCACAAGCAAAATAATATTCAAAATTACTTGAAAGACCTTACTGACGATGCCAGTACTGATTATTCTCTGTGGAAGCCAAGAAAAAAGCTTAAAATTCCAAAAACACATACACCTCCAATTCGAAATAATAATGGAAATTTGGCTAAGAGCAATCAAGAAAATGTTAATTTGTTTGCTGAACATCTGAAAGAAACTTTTACATCGAACAATCCCACAACTATGATAAATAATGTTCCTAGCATGATTCAAAATAATCAGCAGGGTAATATACAACACATCAATTTGGATTTCGGAATAAACATGCAACAACCAATAGAATAACGAATACTATCCGCCGTATTTTTGGATGTTGCAAAAACTTTCGACAAAATCTGGTTAAATTACAAATGAGACCAAATACTACCATCAACGTATAGTCAAGTATATAATCGGAATGTAAAGAAAAGAATAGTATATCCGTAGAAAATAAAAACAATATCAATCTCCGCCCTAAAAACCATGTGGTTGTGCTAGGGGCGGATACGATTAACAAATTAATTCCAAAATTTGGCTCTATGAGGTAATATTATAATCAAGTAATAAGAAGTACAAGAAGAATGCGCCAATAACATAATTAACAAATCAACAAAGATCGACTCTAAGCAAAGGGTATTAAAACAACTGATCAATAAGTGATCTGTCACATCGCAGCAAGAATGACTTGATCCTTCCCTTTAGAAATGTAGGTAATTGAGTGCAAATGCAATATATATATTTTCACATATTTCAGCATTGTTCACATATGTTCTTAGCAAACTTAGGTTGAAGCACGTGTGACTCTTTTTTATATCGGGTATTGTAGTATTTTTGCATGTAAAAGTTATAACCTCGAATATAAATAACTTCCGGACATCCAAAACTCCAAACATAGGTGTGCTGATGGGTACAACTTCTCCTTTCCTAATATCTTCTTAGTAATCCTACGCTGTAGTATCTCCAATGGTTTTAAGTGATTCTCGACTCTACCAAACAATAATACAATGTCTTTAAGTGATAAGTATTGAGTATGGAGCTTAGATATTTGAATTTATACAGTAAAGTTCTCACTGCTCTTGATATATTCTGAACGTGCCTGTCCAACCTCAAGTGTCTATCAATTACGACTCCGAAATAACAATAACTATGCGTGGATTTGATGCATAGGGTATTTGTTGTCAAATTAACAGATAATTCATCGTCAACTGGCAGCTGATTATCACAGGTCGAGAATGCCATGAAAAATGTTTTGTCCAATCAAATATTTTAATTACGTCACTCTCTGCCTTAGCCTTCACCCCTTGCCACGTTGAATCTGAGTATACGACAACAGTATCATCAGCAAAGCATGTCATATTCCCCGCAATGTCAGAAGTTAACAAGCTGTTCATATTAATATTAAATAATAAGGGTACCAAAACTGTTCCCTGAGGCACGCCATTTTTAATAGTTTGATCAGTACTATTCACATCTTCAAGTGTTGGCTATGCCCCTTCTTCCTATGGCATCAAGAGCATTCAACAATCGCTGATGGTTTAAATGCCTTTGCTAGATCCAAGAATATTGCTAATGTTGGAGTGCCCTTTCCAAGCAAAGAATAAAAACATTTTGTCACGTTTGTGATGACATCGGTAGTTGATACACCCGTTATAAATCCAAATTGTTTGGGGGATATTAACTTAAATTTTTCAACATAGTTTTGGATTCTGTTGGATAAAGTTTTTTCGCAAATCTTGTTTAATGTCGTTACTAAGAATATAGGTCTATAGTTTGGAAGCGATGTTGTAATCCTTTTCTTGGGTACTGGGATCATTACTGATTATTTAAAATGAGATGGATATACTCCACTTTCAAATACTTTATTTATAAGCGCAATAATGGGTTTTGTTACTTCACATAGATTTTCCCGGTGATTTATTATTTTTTAGATTTTGTATTAGAGATTTTAAGTCATGCTCAGTTACGAGCATAACAAGTCATAACACTTTCTGTTACATCCCTTGTCGATATATGGATATACTTAAACTGCTTATCCATCACATTTATATAATAATCGTTAAACAGATTAGCTATTTTTTATTTGTTTGTAACTTCTTTATCGTTATGCATTTGGCTCAAGACTTCCCACAAACCTATCGCATCATTACCTGTCTTACTTATTTCTATTTGATAATAGAATAATACAGTTTGTATTTTCTTTTGGCTTCTATAATTTTATTCAATTTGTTTCTATATTTTGTGAAAGTTTCTCTTGTATCACTGGGATTTCAATTTTAGTTACTTCGTCTTTCATTGCCTCTTTTTGTTTTTATTTCATTTGTATTATTACGTATACCCCTTTGTATAGTGTAAATTAATTATTTTGCCATTTTTTCGACATCATTCAATTTATAATAAGAACCCCAGTAAACCTGAGATATCACCAATTTTTATTTTTTGTTGTTTAATACTTTTGTTTAATAATTGTTGTTTTGATTAAGTTTAGTTTTGGACCTTTCGCCGCCGGATTTCAGATTTATGTAAAACAATGTTGATTTATGATCTGTTATATGCAGATCAACAGTAGCACTAGTGTACGTATTGTCGAGTTTTCCTGAACTTTTAATAAATATACAACTTCTACAAACTACAAGAGATTGTAGTTTCCCGTAATATATCTATATTGATATCGCCTATTGGAATATGATTTTTAAGAGTTTTTGTCAAATTTAAGTATTCCGTTAATCCATTGACAAAGTCTTCTGATGAAGTGGAGGGTGGCAAAGTGTGTAGCCCACCATTACAACCCCTAACACATTTATCTCAATTACTTTACAGACATCAATATTTGTTATTTTCCCAATATTTATTTGTTAAAATTGCTGATTATACGTTCAATAAGTAATTCCAATAATTAACAGGTTGAGTGCCACCATGTATTGAAAAATTTTGGTCCTATGGGCCGGCACTTTTTTTTGTCGGAAAAGTTAGATATAAAAGTTTTATTGATGAAAACATGTATTTTGATACGCCAAATGTTTTTGGAATATCGAAAACGGCATTTCATTTTTGGAGACCTCATTGGTCTCACGCGGCCGCATATTTGACCATTTTGTTGAAACGGCCGAGAGAGACCAATGTGTCACTACGCTACGCATATCCCTGCATATTGAAAGTTGTCGCGGCACGCCCGACAAAATGTCTTGACGAACGGTCCGGTAAGAGAGGGGGAGTGTAGTAAGCTTGCGATCATCTCAGTTCTTCTCGTAGTGCAGCAAGAATTACACCATGTACTCGTACGAGCAAGAACAAAAGAGATTGACGAAGTTATGGCAGGAGGTGCTGTCTGATGAAGATGAACACTACAGCAGTCAAGATGAAGAATCACTGTGTGGAGACGTCTATCTTTCTGATGAATATCAATGTGAGTCCTCAGTAGATTCTGAATCATCATCGAAGAGGACATCTTCCAAATTACGTAAGAAAAGGCACAAGAAACATCCCCCGAAGAATGGAGAAAAACGTCAAAAACACCCAATTACAGGTAACGAACCGTCGACAAGTGCAACGGGTGCGGAAACTTCAAGTAATGTTTCAACTGAGGCGCAACATGTTGCTGACGTTATTGAAACTGTAATTGCAAATATGACTCAAGACTCTGACTCGGATTCCGATGAAACTCTTTTACCGTCAACCACTGATGCCGCTACGCAAAACGCAAACATCACTTGGGGTCCTGTAACCGGCAACAACTTGCGTCAAATTATGTTCTCTGAAGCAAATACCGTGGGATTTGATCCACAAATTCATGAAAATTTCCATGACAAGACTCCTTGTGAATTTTATAGCCTATTTGTGAGTGATGACATCTTAGAGTTGATGGTTGCAGTTTTTTCTTGTTACTTTATTGTTATTTTTCGAAAAGGTCGTGGAAACGAATAGGTATGCAGCACAATGTCTTGCAAAGAATCAACTTCGACGGGCTCGGATAACCTCTTGGCATGATACAACTGTACCTGAAATGAAAAAATTCCTGGGTATTGTTTTGTGGATGGGCTCTGTCAGTTCCCAACGCTTCAAGCTTATTGGTCCAAGAGCCCTATATATAAGAACTTCATCACAGGCGTAATGTCCCGAAACCGTTTTCAGTTGCTATCTAAGATGCTACACTTCAGCGATAATTCTGAAGTAACCGAAGATAGGCTTCAGAAACTTACACCACTTGTTCTGAAACTCAAAGAAGTCTTCCAACGAATATACGTTCAAGGAGAATATGTGTGCATCGACGAAACATTGGTGCCATTCCAGGGACGGCTCAAGTTCAAACAATACATTGCCAATAAAAGACACAAATTTGGCATAAAGGTATTCAAGTTGTGCCTAGAGAGCGGTTTCACCTACGACTTCAAAATATACTGCGGTAAGGAGCAGACAGAGGCGTTCCAACTAACGTTGTTTTGAACTTGATGAAAGATTTACTTCATAAAGGGAGAACTCTTTGCACTGATAACTACTACACCTCAGTAACTCTTGCTCACGAACTACTACGCCGTGAAACTCATTTGATTGGAACGTTACGAACAAACAGAAAATTCAATCCCAAGAATGTTATAACGAAAAAACTCAAACTTGGGGAAACCATCGCTGAAGAAAGCAATTCAGGAATAGTAGTTCAAAAATGGAAGGATAAGAGAGACGTGCTGACATTGAGCACGAAATATACCGATGAAATGGTGACCGTGCAGAGAAGACGAGGTGAAGTCTGCAAACCAAAAAATGTTATCGAATACAACAAGTTCAAAGCCTTCATTGATATCGCCGATCAAAAAAAAAGTTACAATTCCTCACTACGTAAAACATTGAAGTGGTATAAAAAACTTGCCATTGAACTTTTGACTGGCACTGCTTTCATCAATGCTTACATCGCTTATAGAGACATCGCCAATGAGCCCATGTCTATAACAAAATTCGGAGAATCAGTAATATTTGGTCTTCTGCAACTTGAAGAACATGAACAGACGGTTACGACAAACGACCACAAGCTAGTCAACCTCGGTAGAAAACTAAGAAGGCGCTGTGTGGTCTGTTACTCACAACATAGTCAAGAAATGGGCAGAAAAGAAGCACTCAAAAAAACTCCGCAAAGTATGTTGAAATGCGAGGCTTGTGACAAACATTATTGCCTTAAATGTTTTTTTGAAAGCCACGTGGCGAAGAAATAATTTGCCTAGTTGTGAATTGACTATTTTTTTTTTGTAATTAGTTGCGTTGTTCAATAATTTCCATTTATTTCATTTATAAAATGTTCTTTGTTTTTCTTGTATGTTTATTATGTGTCAATAAATAAAATTCCTAATGAAATGTATGTCTAAGTAAAAAACAAAAAATAATACAAATGTGGGTTACTTTATCTTTCCTGGCCACGTAGCACCGCTTTGGTTTCTCATCTCCACAGGCCAAAAGTTGTCTCTGGACCGCCAGGCCGCGCAGTTTCGAACTCCATTGATTTCATATTGCAGTGAGAGACCGTTGCGGAACTACACAACCAAATCAAGTATGGGTACATGCGAGGCCACATTGGTCTCACCTGGCTAGAAAGTCAAAAGTATATGCGAGACCACGTTGGACTCTTGTGGCACTCAACCTGTTAACCATATCGATCTATACAGTTTTAGGCACTAAATGATTTGATATTTATAATTTATAACTTATTTCGCGCCACACACACGTGAATACACTATTTTCTTTAGTGGAAATTGTAATGTTTGTCCGTTATAAGCTTATGGATATAACACTGAGTAACTACTAGCACTTCACTTTATAAATCATTTATTAAAAGTCACTTATTAAACTTCTTATAACTATGGTAACTACCTACATCTGTGCTCTATTGTTAACATAACCTTAACTGATGACAGTCATCGTTGGCAGTCTCTTACTACTACATGTCGTAACCATATATGACAGAAATTACTGCGATATATTCACCTCGCTAGGCGCAACGTGGAATATATACAGTGTCTTAATTAATTATCGTATCCGACGTCATCATTGAAAGTATGCAACCAATATCACAGTATTGCGTATTGCAATACACATACTGTGATATTGGTTGCATACTTTCAATGATGACGTCGGATACGATAATTAATTAACACACTGTATATTCCTTATATTGTATATAAGGAACGAGGCATGGGCGAGACGCTGGGTTTGATATCAACACGAAATTGTCAACTTTTGAACACTCTAGCGACTCGCAATCAAAATGTCTAAAATGCAGCTACTAAAAATAATGCTGTGGAATTCCAATGGTCTTCGACAGCATCAAAATACATAAGTACCTATAATACTTAAAGAACACAATATTGACATATATCTTAAATATCAACCATTACAATATTTATCATACAATTCACTCTAGTAATGCGGCTCGAGATGGAAGTGTGATTATCATTAAAAGTAATATTGACCACTATTTGAACAATACAATTAGTACTGTACAATTAGTGCTGGCCTCGCCCGCCAGCGACCTCGGTGGTTTAGGGATAAATATCTTCTAGTAAGTGACTTTGTATGTTTACTAAGATTTGCAGGGTGTTCAGACACATTCTTCATTCGATGCTAAAACGAAAATCTTAATTGTAAAATGTTGTACAATGTTTCATACGTCTTCATGAGGTTCTCAAGGGTCGGATAATTTGTCCATAAATAATCATTAATATTCAATATCTGTTGATAAATAAGCTGTAATTTAGAATAAAAAGAATTTTGAAAACTAGTTTTTTTGTTAAAGTTATTTTCTTTGAAAAACACATTTGGCAACATAGTAGAACAACATTTAACATTAAGATTTTCGATTCAGAGTCGCTACGTGTAGGTTATCCGCCAATTTTTGAACACCTGTATATATAAGAAACGATTTGGCCGCAATCGCCGAGGTCGCTAGGTTTGATACAACTGCCCTCGGCGGTGTCTTCTAATGTCTTCTAGTAAGAATTATTTTTATTTAATTTTTTTTTTCAGTTGCTCCTATGATAAAAGTGCCAAATCAACTTTTAGGAGCACCTTTAACTACGAACGTTCAATTGGAATGTTACGTTGAAGCTTATCCCAATACAATAAATTATTGGGTGAAAAATCGAGGAGAAATGTTATTGAATGGGTAAGAGATGTATTTTCGATTCAATATTTGAGAAATAAAATATAATCTTGTTATTAAATCGGAACCTTTTTGCAGATCGAAATACTATATTCGTGAAGATAAAAACTCCTACAAAGTTTTTATGTGGATGACGATCGTCCGATTTTCCGAAGATGATATTGGAACTTATAATTGTATCTCGACAAATTCGTTGGGGAAAGCTGAAGGAACGCTAAGACTTTATGGTAAGTTAAATTAAAATTGCTATTCGTAATAAGCTTTGTATTGTAATAAAAAAGAATAAATTAATGTAGAAGACAAAAGATAGAAATGCCTAAGAACTCATTTCTATCGCATTAAAGTGTCGTTCTTGGATCTCGGGTAAGGGCGGTAAAGGGCACGCGAAGGGTTAACACCCCTAAACAACGAGGAGCAAAAAGGAACGCAGAAGTTTCAGAATCGCACGGGCGTCGGTTTCAGTGCCGAGCGGTAGAGCTGATGCAATTAAAATCAGCAATCTGCGGGGCCATTATTAGTGTTCAGCTCCGGGATTTTAACCTCACTGGACGAAAATCCGGGCCAGATGCTGTGCGGCTGAATCGGCATCAGGGACTATCCTGGCGGGGCATAATTGGATATACTCTATTTTTATCGGGCCGCGCTTTATCTGCTGAAAATCTGTAACATCTGCGCCCGATGGCCGGAGCTTTTAAGGGCGGCATAAAAGGGACCCAATTGACCGGATGCCTCGGGGAAGATTACGTTTCCGGTCTGGTTCAGGTTCGGTTATTGTTTAGGTCTATTTGTGACTTTTATTGTTTCTTTTCTTAAAAAAAAATCGTTCTTTTTTTGAATTTTTTAATCGATTATGTGTTTTATTACAATTCGTTTTCAATAGCTGTGTTCGTTTCATTTTCTCTCCGATTTGTTTTCTGGTTTGTTGGTTTTAATTCAAAACAATAACTTGAACGAAAACTATTTCGTAAATAACGACCGTTGTTATCGCGCGCTCCACGGCGTTATCCGGAGTTTTAGAACGAAGAACCCGAACAAAGACTTGCCACGGCTTGTGGTTTGTCCATAATTAACTTTTCCCAGCGCTCCGTGGAAGAAAAACGGGTCGAGCTGAACTCACCCACCCTCTCGTCACTATAAACAGACTTACAAGTTAAATTAAGTTGTACATATTAACTCCTGCAGCTTGCATAGAAACTTTCTTGACCAAGCAAACTTCACGTTTACCAATTGTACACCTTTTGTGTTAGTTTGATTAATCTTACTTTTAATCTACAAAGAATTTTTTATTTATTTCATGAAAAACGAGGTTGCCTCCAAAAAGTTTTGTGCTAATTCATTTCTAACTGCGTACTTTTACACAATTTAAAAATTCGTTCTTTTTATTTTAGTATGTTTCTTTTTGATTGTCATTGTACTCGACTCGGGTCATTGTACCGTATGGAACAAAAGTTTCGGGAACTGGCGTAATTAGAGCTGAGGACCCAAAAAAATAAAAAAAAACGGCGCAAACTCGCAAATTGAAAAGTCAAACAAACGTAATTTAGCCGGGCGCAGCATCGTTACGTTGTAAAACAGAAAGTTTTCATGTTGCGGCCCCGGCAGTTTACGCCGCCGCCGCCACCTTGCGTCAGATGAATATTCATAAATAACCGCTTTATTTAATTACGATTTTAAGCGACGAAACTTTTAAAATACCGCTCGAACGTGGTTGGCAACACTAAGGGGCTTATTGTTCGTTGTTTGAACGATGTAAACATGGATTATCAACATTTTATTTAGATTTAGGTTTAAAGTTGTGAAATGAAATAGTCTCGATTTGGCCATTAATCCATTTCCAATTCGTGCAAATTTAGTTGCAACATCCGTTGCTAGATTCGAGATGGGAGTCCAATAAAAGTCCGGGGCAAATATTAAAGATAAAGTGGAAAATACGCGCTCTCGCCGTGGTAGTAGCAGTAGGTACGACTCGTTGTAGACCGAATCTACAAACATCGCGTGCAGTAAACCGGAAATACAAATTTAGTACGAACGTAAAAACGGCGGCGCATTATATCGCCCTTACATTGTGTCCTTCGGAATTGCATTCCGGCTCAGAATTCCCTGGAAAATAACTGGGAAACGTCACTAAATAGTAACTGAAACCGAGGAAATGGTATTTAATCTTCAAGAAGTTATAACGTCTAATGTTTGCCCTTTATTTTCAACTTTTTGGTATACACTTTTATACTTGGCGGACTTTGTTTGTTTGCGGTTTTGTGTTTGTCAATTGCCTGGGTTGGGATTTTATAACGGCTGGTTTTATCTGCAATGTGAGAGCCGCTGCGGCTCAATAAACGGAAATTTATAAACGACCTCTGGCGGCGATACGGACGCCCTCATTAATGCGTCCCGATCCTGCGAAATCCGACGGTGCCATAATCGCCCCGCTCGGTGCCGCTATTAGCGTTTTATCTGCATGGATTAATGGACGCGCGTGCCATAGATATTCCAAAACGAAATCTTCCATGTACGTGTCCGTTTTGCCTCGCGTTCAAACTATTCTGCCAACGACTATTATTAACGTTTATCGTCATTATTATTATTACCATAAATCCTATTTTAAACTCTCATCAACCTATAAATTTAGCAGAGTTAACGAAAAATCTTCACAAATCCAAAATTTAGCTAAATCTAATTTAACAATAATTATCACGTTCACTAAACAAGCCACCATCAACATTGAAATCTACAGAATCATACAATTCCAATCAAATCATCTGAGGTTCGCAATTATTAAAATGAAGTCACCAGCAGCCGAGGCGCTGTAATGTTTAAACTAGCTTAAAATTGATTTGGTATTCATTGTAGAACCTCGACTCCAAGCAACCTCGTCTTAATCACACAGAATCATACAATTCCAATAAAATCATCTGAGGTTCGCAATTATTAAGACGAGGTCACTAAAGCCAAAGCACTACAATGTGTTAACTATCCTAAAATTGATTTGGTATTCATTGTAGATCCTCGGCTACAAGCAACCTTCTTTTAATCACACAGAATCAGACAATTCCAATACAATCTTCTGAGGTTCGCAAATATTAAAACGAGGTCACTAGAAGTCAAGGCGCTGAAGTGTGTTAACTAGCTTAAAATTGGTTTAGTATTCATTGTAGAACCTCGGCTGCAAGCAACCTCGTCTTAATCACACAGAGTCATACAATTCCAACATAATCATTAATAAGCCGAGGTCGCTTGCGGGCGAGGCGCTGCAATGTGTTAACTACCTTAAGATTAACATGGTATCTATTCTAGGCTTCGGCCATAAGCGACTTCAGCTTAATCACATAGAGTCATATAATTCCAACATAATCAGCTAAGGTTGGTAATTATTAAGCCGAGGTCGCTTGCAGGCGAGGCGGTGCAATGCGTTAACTAGCTTAAAATTGATTTGGTATTCATTGTAGAATCTCGGCTGCAAGCAACCTCGTCTTAATCACACAGAGTCATACAATTTCAATATAATTAGCTGAGATTTGCAATTGTTAAGCCGAGGTCGCTTGCGGGCGAGGCGCTGCATTGTGTTAACTACCTTAAGATTGACATGGTATATATTCTAGGCCTCGGCCATAAGCGACCTTGGCTTAATCACACAGAGTCATATAATTCGAACATAAGCAGCCGAAGTTGGTAATTGTTAAGCCGAGGTCGCTTGCGGGCGAGGCACTACAATGCCTAACACTTAACTACCACCTTAACACTTTATCGACCGATAGCCTGTTAATCGGTTTCTATATAGTCCGACCGCGCCGGTCGCACGTGCGTATGCTGTTGAATCGCTAACGGTCGGTAAAGTGTTAAGATTGACATAGTATGTATAATAGGTCTCCGTCGCAAGCGACCTCGGCTTAATCGTTCAGAATCATACAACTCCAACAAAATCAGGAGAGGAAATCACACATCTTCATTCACATAATCGGGAAATGTGCACATTTTCAGGTGAAAGCTACAGAATCACACAATTCCCATAAAATCATCTAAGGTTCGCAATAAGGTCACTGGCAGCCGAGGCGATACAATATGTTAACTAGCTTAAAATTGCTATGGTATTCATCGTAAAACCTCGACTGCAAGCAACCTCGTCTTAATCACACACAGTCATATAATTCCAACATAATCAGCTGAGGTTGGTAATTATTAAGCCGAGGTCGCTTGCGGGCGAAACGCTGCAATGTGTTAACTACCTTAAAATTGACATGGTATCTATTCTAAGCCTCGGCAATAAGCGACCTCGGCTTAATCACACAGAATCATACAATTCCAATAGAATCATCTGAAGTTCGCAATTATTAAGACAAGGCCACTAGAAGCCAAGGCGCTGCAATGTGTTAACTAGCTTAAAAGTGATTTGGTATTCATTGTAGAACCTCGGCTGCAAGCAACCTCGTCTTAATCACACACAGTCATATAATTCCAACATAATCAGCTAAGGTTGGTAATTATTAAGCCGAGGTCGCTTACGGGCAAGACGCTGCTATGTATTAACTACCTTAAGATTGATATGGCATCTATTCTAGGCCTCGGCAATAAGCGACCTCGGCTTAATCACACAGAATCATACAATCCCAATAAAATCATCTGAGGTTCGCAATTATTAAGACAAGGCCTCTAGAAGTCAAGACGCTGCAATGTGTTAACTAGCTCAAAAGTGATTTGGTATTCATTGTAGAACCTCGTCTGCAAGCAACCTCATCTTAATCACACAGAGTCATACAATTCCAACATAAGCAGCCGAAGTTGGTAATTATTAAGTCGAGCTCGCGTGCGGGCCAGGCACTACAATGTGATAACTAGTTTAAAATTGATTTAGTATTCATTGTAGAACCTCGACTCCAAGCAAATGCCCACAAAGTTAATGTGTGGTACGCCATTTCATACAGTTTAGATATTATTGGGCCTTTCTTCATAGAGGGGCCGTTAAATCAATATACTTATCTACAGGTACTTGAAAGGTTCAAGGAAGAATACTTAGACGACATGCCGCTAATAGAAAGACACGTGCACATTCTACAGCACGCGTAGCTGAATCGTTAAATTTAATATTTCGAGAAAAGATTATATCAAAAATGCTTAATCATACTGAGTTGTTTTGTTTGAATTACATGATATTGTGGAAATTATGAAACCATGAAATTTTATCTATCAAGGAAAAGATATCAACTGAGATTGTTGTGGTTGTGGTGATGTACCCAAGACTGTTAAAGAGGGCGTTATATACAGATATTTGAAAAGTTAACCATATAATAGCCGAGGTTGCTTACGTCCAAGATACAATCAAAATCGTCAACCTAAAACACGATAAAAGTATAAATTCAAAACACAAGATATTGATTATTATTAATATATGGATTGTACGTTTGAAAGATTAGTGTCCATTTAACATAAACACTTAAATATATTGCAGACATATCACAAACTTAATTCATAGTTCATATAATGGTATTCATAGGTCACTTGGCATACACAGGCCGTCTTTATCATATAGAATCATACAATTCCAATAAAATCATCTGAGGTTCGCAATTATTAAGACGAGGTTACTAGCAACCGAGGCGCTACAATGTGTTAACTAGCTTAAAATTGATTTGGTATTCATTATAGAACGTCGGCTTAATCACATAGCGTCATATAATTCCAACATAATCAGCTGAGGATGGTAATTATTACGTCGCTTGCGGGCGAGACGCTGCAATGTGTTAACTACCTTAACACATTCGCGGACAATGAAATATCTATACCTTTGCCTAGAAACGCATATGTGTTTTACGAAACTAGGCAATATTTAAAGTTTGTAGATATATTTTTTACATCACTAAAATAATTTTTGCCGTCTTAGCGTTTCTTCCGCAAAACAAGTATAAATGTGCAACAAAAATCCATTAGTCAAGAAAAGTTTTTACTGAATACTTCTATTCAAAAATTATAAAAAGATCTTCAAAATGAAGTAGCAACAGAACTATACACATAAAATATTTTATTGCATATTGGTGTGATATGCAAGCTTGTTTATGCAATCTTTGCATCTCCATGACGTTTCTTTTCAAATTTTTTTTGGAACTGCAGTATTTGCAGGGTAAATGGTATGTTTTTCTGGTGTAATTATCAGGAACAGAAATCTTTTCTTGAAAGTGACTTATTCGTACTTCTTGTAGGAGTTTGATTTGACAAATGTTCTTCCATCTATGAATCTCTGCAGATATTCCTAAAAGACTTTTTATAAGCAATTCTCTAAATTGTAGTAGAGTGCAATTTGAGTTGACGTTTGCCTTATATAGGTAGCGTGCGTTACATATCGTAACGTCTAACAAATGAGACATGACTTTCTTATACCAACGTACCGAGTTTCTGGGACATGAGTAATAGCCGATCATTTGTTCTAAACTGTCCACGCCAAACATATTGCTATTGTTATTACCGATATCAAATAGTTTTTGTTTTAAGATTCCAAATTGTTTCTGGTTTCTATTATTAGTTGAGGATCGTATTTAGTTGTAATGCTTAGCACGTTCCGTGATTTTTTGCTTACATAGATTACTTACATAGTAGAAGAAAAGAGAGGATGGTAGTACAGAGGATCGTAAGAAAACATTTTTCTGACAGATGGGAATCCCATTTGTCCTTGAAGAAGGTACAATCTTAAAAATTGGCGCAACTCGGTCATATCTGTCTCATTATATTTAGCCGTCCGACCATAATCTTGTATGTAGACATGATTGGTTTTCCATATTATTTCCATATGTGTTAGTAGACGATACCAGCAAATTCATTACGTCTGTTGTCCATAAATAATGGAAGACTTCCTCTGGCGTTGAGTTTGTAGTATGTTGATTTTTATTTTGAATCATCATCAGCAAACTGAAACACCGATATGTTTAGTGTTTCCTTTACCTACATATTTGTGTTTGTACCGTCATTCGCTGCATTATGGAGGCCATACACCTTAGGGTTTGCATGATGGTTTTAGCCTTGCATGTATAACCGAGTTTCATATTGTACACCTTATACACATACACATTAGGGTTTGCATGCACAGTTTTGCCAAAAACTCTCAGTTAAAGACAGTTGGAGCCACGTGACGGTATGTGTAGGACAGTTATCTACACTACTGTGCACGGTATACCAAACTAACAATGGACGACGACGATGTGATAGCTGTACTTGGATTAACACTTCTTGTACAGAATAGAAAAAGAAGAAGAGCTCGCTCGGAATGGTGTAAACGCTGGTTATTGAAAAGAAAGCAGTTCTCTCACGTAAATTTGTTAAATGAATTGAGATTTACACCAACAGATTACAAAAATTATTTACGAATGGATGAAAATCTTTATTTAAAACTGTTATCATTGATCACTCCGTTAACACAAAGACAAGATACTGTTATGAGAAATGCAATATCAGCACATGAGAGACTAGCAGCAATATTAAGATTTCTTGCTACAGGAAGAACATACGAGTGTCTTAGGCCTTCTGCACACGGAGCTGCTCGTCATAGACGCGTATTAGATGCGATTGTAGGAAGGCGTACGCTACAGTGCATCTCACGTATTTTTAAATGAAAACCTGCAAATAACGAAGTGGCGTAGCGATTTCGTCTAATAAGACACTTAAAAGCGTCATGCAGCGACGCTTCTTATACGCCTAAAGATCCGCAAACAAACCGATCGTAAAACGTATTTTATTCAGTACTTTTGTTAAATTATCTTCGTTCTCGTAAGAGAAAACAGAAATATAAGAGAAAATTTTGGGTGCATCCTTATATTCGCAAAAATATCGGCAAGAGACTATTTATTGTTGCTAAAGAGCTATCAGTAGACGACTCTAAATTTTAAAGTTTCTACAGAATGTCTAAAAATACGTTTAAAGAACTGGTGTTAATTGTAGGTCCCACCATTCAAAAACAAAATACTAACATGCGTGAATGTGTTAGTGCAGAAGAGAGAATTTTGATAACGCTAAGGTAAGTAAAGTAATTTATTTATTATAAAAACAATAATACAAGTTATATATTTAATTTTTAAAGAAAATTATTTTAGTCATTTATATTACTACTACAAGCAGGTAAACTTTCTAAATTATGAATTGTGTATCCATCCGTGGTGTCATAAATACTGGAAGCTGAAGACGACGCAATACTAATCGGCGAGGGAGCATGATTGCTTTGTGCATTTGAAAATGATCTATAGATTGCTCTTGCTGCGTTAACAGTTGTTCTAGCAATACAAGTGTTTTAATTTTAAATTGTCGCATATTTTTGTCTGATAAGTTCTTTATGTCGGGTAATAAACTTAAAAGAAACATCTTTCGATCGTCATCTAAAGTCTTATTACTTTTCTTTGATATAATCTAAAATAGCGTGATCGATTTCATCTTTTTCCTCTATATGTCTTCTCTTTCTTTTCTTTTTTTCAAAGTTAAAAGAACTTTCTTCAGAAGATTTCGTGACGTTATCGTTTTTATTTTCTTCAAGCAGGGTATAACTTAATTGAGGTTCAAGATTGTCTTCGTCGGTCTCTGTCACTATTTCACTTTCTTCCAACGAAATGTTTCCGGTTTTTTCTAAATGCTGAATGGGTCTTACATATGGCAAGACAAACTGCATAATGTCGTGTAAATAGTAAGGTTTTTTAGATTTTGCTGATGATCCACTCGCAGGTGGTTTAAGGCTGCGTACAAAACCATTCCGAATGTTTTTCCATTTGTCTTTACAATCTGCCGCTATAAAAAATTCACGTGTTTATGAGCAAATATAGCGTGCTTTTCATATAACATATACAACTATTTTTTTGTTTTAAATATTTAGCTACTGGATGTACATTTACTGCTCTATCTTTATATTTTCAAAGAGGTGAACGTACAATGGGAAGTATTGTAGAACAAACTACAAAAGCGATATGGAATGTGTTGAAGGAGCCATATATGTCGTTACCAAATACAGAAAAATGGAAACAAATAGCAAGTAGATTTTTTGAGCTATGGCAGTTGCCAAACTGTTTAGGAGCAATTGAAGGTAAACATATCCGCATTCAGAAATATCCAAATTCCGGATCCACCAACTTTAATTATAAAAATTATCATTCTGTTGTTTTGTTTGGCTGTTGTGATGCTGAAGGGCTGTTCACAACAATAGAATGCGGATATGCTGGCCGAAATAGTGATGGAGGCATCTTTCGGGTTTCTACATTTGGTCGTTGGTTGGAGAACAATAATACTTTGCCATCTTTAACAGAACTTCCAAACGACGAAAGTGGCAATAAATTCCCATATTATTTTGCAGCTGATAACGCATTTCCTTTGAGACAAAATATTATGAGGCCATACCCCGAAAGAAATATTAACAATAAAATGCGAATTTTCAATAAAATTACAGACATAGTCGTGGAAGAAAAACAATAGAATGTGCTTTTGGAATGATGACTCAAAAATTTCAAATTTTTTTAACACCTATTACGTGTCCGCAAATATGAAAAAATTATATCAATAATACAATGTGCATGCGTTTTACACAATTTCATTAGAAAAAAAGATGGCACATTATACGCAGTTCCTGTAATAGAAAAGAATCCGCAAAATCCGAGAAACTTACCAGATATTGAAAATATAAATATCAATGAAACTTCCTCACCTCAAAATCTCCGAAACTATTTAGCTAATTATTTTTTATCACCAAATGTAGCTTTACCATGGCAATGGAATTATTGTTTATAAAATGTTAAAATGAATATCCATATAATATAATAATATATGAAATAATTCGAGTGCAGGAAGTTAGCCCCCCATTTTTTGATTTTTAAATTTTTCATTGTTGTTCTAGATTGTTCTAGAGTTGTTCTACATTGTTCCAAAGCGGCAAATCGAAAAAATAAAAACTCCGCGAGAAAACAGAGAAAACGGGTTTTTTGACTAGCCCCCCATTTTTGGAAAAATCTAATTTTCTCTGTTGTTCTGGGTTGTTCTAGTTGTTCTAGTTATTGTTCTAGAAAATCAAAATTATGGGATACAGCATTATGAAGTTATAACTAAAAATAGGTTTGACCGCCGAAATGTCTAGTTAATTGCTGTGACCATAGTTTTTCTATTATCAATTCCATATTAGAAATATATACTTATTATAGCTAACGCAATCTGGAACAGCTATTATTTTCACTAGAACAACTCTCTAAAGCGCACTTTACTCTTTGAAAATTAAAGTTTTTCGAAGTTTCAGTCAGTAATTCTTGTGTCAGCGGTTTTATATTACGCAATAACAATTAAAAAGCATAGAACAATCTAAAATAACTCAAACTTTGTCGATTCAAATTGTTCTAGATGTGTTTTACGTTTAACACGGACATTAATTTTGCAAAATCACATATTTTTTGTTGCTCTAAATTGTTCTTGTTGTTCTAGGTACTTAAAATGCTTATTTAATCACTGCGGCTTTAGTTCTTTTAAAGTTTCATATTAAAAATTAGTACTTACAACAATTAAAACAATTCAGAACAGCTGTTGTTTTCATTAGAAAACCTTTAAATTTGAGTTGTTGTGATATCGGACACGTTTTGTTGAATGTGAACCCAACCTTTAATATAATAATAGTTTTAAAAAATTTACAAATATGGAATAATCTGACCATCTAATTTCCTAAAAATCACCTTTCCCTTTAAACTTATAATAATAAAACATAAGTTGCGATTTAAAGTGTATTTTATTTTGTAAAACTAAGTAATAAATTAATAAATAAAGTAAACTAACAAAAGTAGGTTGGGCTGCCAAAATGTCTAGTTGATTGCTGTGACCATAGTTTTTCTATTTTCAGTTCCATATCACAAATACTTATTATACCTAAGCAATCTGGAATAGCTAATATTTTCCCTAGAACAACTCTATAAAGAACACTTTACTCTTTGAAAATTAAATTTTTTTGAAGTTTCAGTTAGTAATTCTTTCATAAGTTCATAAGTAGGTTTCATTAATATCTATTTCAATAAAAAATATATTCAAAATACTTGCGGATTCGACAGTATATTTCATAGTTTAACATTTGCCCCTACACACAATTCATTTAGAAATCATGTTGAGAATGTTTGCACAGATAGCTTTAGTTTCCTAAAATTATTTTTAAAAACCGGTTCTAGTAAAGCAACATATAAAAAAAGAGCTGAACTATTAACAGTAATAAATTATTTTGGAAGCCAGAATATTGCTGGCGTGATAATAGTGAATGCTATTTCAAATATTGCGTTTCTTTGCACACAACTATTTAAAGAAGAATTTAGTTATTGTAGGACTAAAAACTGCAATAATTGTTTAAACGTTACTTTCCATAAAAACATAATTTTACCAATCGACATTGAAATCGTAACAATATTTGGCTATGCACGGCTATGCAAGTAATGCAAGTAATAGAAGTAAAGCAAGTAATAGAAAACTACATGGAAACTCTAAGCAACAATTGCAAAAAAATGTGGTCTGTTTATAGAAACAACGAATGGAGAGAACAATAAAACAAAATTAAGTGATTACGCACGCAATTTGTAACTCCACAACAAATTCTATATCCCCGCAGGTATCATCCATTGCGAAGGTACTCAATCTTTAAATAATGTAGGACACTACCCGGCATTTGTACCCTACAATGCCAATTGGATATTATTTAATGACTTACGAAAAAAATCCGTACAAGTTGAAGAAGCTACTGAAATAAATGCACAAATGTGCATATATGTTTATAAATGAGCAAAGTGATGTAACCGTATTATTCCATGATATTAGTTTATTTACATAATTTAGTTTATTTAGTTATAGTTTACCTTAGAATAAGTTATTGTACTAATATAGCAATACTGATCGAATAGTTATTGTTTTATTTGTTAGTTTAATTTATTTATTAATTTATTACTTAGTTTATACAAAATAAAATACACTGTAAATCGCATCTTATGTGTTACTATTATAAGTTTAAAGAGAAAGGTGAAACTTGTGATTTTTAGAAAATTAGGATGGTCAGATTATTCTATTTTTTTGGTTTTTTAAAACTATTATTATGGTATAGGTTGGTTTCCCTGATTCAACAAAACCTGTCCGATATCACAACAACTGAAATTTAAGGTTTTTCTAGTGAAAATAACAGCTGTTCTGAATTGTTTTAATTGTTGTAAGTACTAATTTTTAAAATGAAACTTTAAAAGAACTAAAGCCGCAGTGATTAAATAAACATTTTAAGTACCTAGAACAACAAGAACAATCTAGAGCAACAAAAAATATGTGATTTTGCAAAATTAATGTCCGTGTTAAACGTAAAACACATCTAGAACAATTTGAATCTATGTTCTATGTTTTTTAATTCTTATTGTGTAATATAAAATCGCTGACACAAGAATTACTGACTGAAACTTCGAAAAACTTTAATTTTCAAAGAGCAAAGTGCCCTTTAGAGAGTTGTTCTAGTGAAAATAATAGCTGTTCCAGATTGCTTTAGGTATAATAAGTATATAGTTGTAATATGGAATTGATTATAGAAAAACTATGGTCACAGCAATCAACTAGACATTTCGGCAGCCAAAGCTATTTTTAGTTATAACTTCGTAATGCTGTATCCCATAATTTTGATTTTCTAGAACAATAACTAGAACAACTAGAACAACCCAGAACAACAAAGAAAATTTTATTTTTCCAAAAATGGGGGGCTAGTCAAAAAAACTGTTTTTTCGGTTTTCTCGTGGAGTTTTTATTTTTTCGATTTGCCGCTTTGGAACAATGTAGAACAACTCTAGAACAATCTAGAACAACAATAAAAAATTTAAAAATAAAAAAATGGGGGGCTAACTTCCCGCACTCAAATAATTCTTGAATTACCTGTCCATTTCAATTTTTGACCTATTGCAGACCAAGCTTTTTCGGTAACATCTTTTCTAGAGTGTTCAGCTAATGTATGATTATATAAACACTGATAATTTTCAATTAACTGAACAAATTTCACCGTTTGATCGCTTTTATCTTCCATTTTTACTTATTATTTTATTTATATGGCGTTACCTCTACTCCAAGCGACCAACACTGCTGTACGCCGGCCGCTATGCAGCTTGCATGTTCAAACCAGATCGCGACGCTGCGTCGCCATGTGCAGGTTTTCATTTAAAAACCTGCACATGAGACGTGAGATGCAATGAAGTGTACGTCTTCCTACAATCGTGTCTAATACGCGTCTATGATGAGCAGCTACGTGTGCAGAAGGCCTTTGGTGGACGAAATCGAGACGCTGCGTTGTCTCTGCAGATTTTCATTTAGAAACAGGTGAAATGCACTGAAGCGTACGCCTTCTTACAATCGTGTCTAATACGCGTCTATGACGAGCAGCTCCGTGTGCAGAAGCCCTTAAAGTGCATCCTCATGCTCACTATCTGAAGTAGATTCACTATCATTTCCAGGTACATAATATCATTATCGGAATCAGTGGTAGTTTCCTTATCGTTTGATTCCGTCTCAATTTCTTCGAACCACTATAAAAGCCGCTTTTTATATAATTCCAACATAATCAGCTGAGGTTGGTAATTATTAAGCCGAGGTGGCTATTCTAGGCCTCGACCATAAGCGACCTCGGCTTAATGAGTCATATAATTTCAATAAAATCAGCAGAAGCAATCACACATCTTCATTCACATAATCGGGAAATGTGCACATTTTCAGCTGAATGTAACAAAAAATATTTCAAGTATTTTATTAATCCAGAACACTAATTTTAATTATTGATAATTATTTTTTGTTTTATAAACTTCAAATCCACATGCCAATTTAGATTTTTTACTTTGACACTTTTTAATTAATGAAGAATGTTCAGACAAAAACAATATGTTCTCGAAAGTAGCGAAGACAAAAGAGATCTTCCATTATCCGAGGCTCTCACGGTAAAAAAGTTAAAAAATAATCAGCTGAAATACTATTTCAGTTCGTTGAGAGTCGAAAAAAATCGTTCCAATGAAAAAAATAAAATTCAAAATCCTCCAACAGATTTTTTTGACGAGAAAGTGTTCAAATCTTTCCTAAAGCGATATGGTTTGAAGAAAAAAATCGAGGAAAAACCCGTAATGAAGCGAATTCCGCTGAAAAGTGTTAAAACTATTCGAATGCAAATACCAGATGAATGTAGTGTGTCAAATAGTTTATCGAAGATTCATCAGACAATGCAAATGTCACCACGATATATTGAAATTGCCAAAGGGATTAGTAAACCCCAATTACAAACAACTTCTAAGTTTGAAGGAACTAAAATCGATATAAATGACGAAGAAGAAAATGATGATGGAGAACAAAGTTTTCGTTTTGATGAACAAGGGATTCATAACGACTTTATTGAGAAACAATTAGAATCTACGCAAAACGAAATCTTATTAGCCACTACTCAATTAGAAGAAATCAAAGCATTACTGGCTGAGAGAAAATCGAGATTAGCTGGAGAAGCTGAAGAGACAGAAGAAAAAGGTGATAATGAAAAAATTAATAAAAAAAATAACGTACCAAGAAAAGGACCACCAAAAAGATTAATTCAAGAAAATCCAAAAGTTGAGTGGAATTTAAAAGTGAATCCTTCGTTTGCTAAAAACGGCAGAAAAAAACTTATGGTTACATTAGACGGCCTGAATGAGAGATTACAAAGAATTCAAGATAAATACTTCTCCGAACCTAAAGCCAATTATAGAACGATCGATCAAATTTTAGCAAGCTCAAAAAAACACGATCAAAAAATGAAATTCCAAGATATTAAAACTCAACTTCAAGCAAACATACCCAACGCAAATATCGATCAAACATCCAAACAACAAACAAAACCCAAAGAAGAAAGTAAACTTCAAGTTATTTTATCGCCGAAATTTAAAAAAACCACCGAAAGCGAATGTAATTTAACCGAACATATTCCTTGGAACGAAGAAGAAAACAAACTTATCGAAAATTTTAATTTAATCAAAAAAAATAGAAACCAAGAAATCGAATTTAATAAAGATATTAAATTCGAGGAACAAATCGATTGGAACGATGGTATTAATTGGAACGATGATTTTAAATCAGACACCAAAATTAACGAAGACTTTAATGATGACCCTAAATTAAATGAAGACTCCAATTATAAGAAGCCTCAAAAAGGAATTTTAAGAAATCGAAAATGTGATAGCACGTGCAGCACTGAAGTTAATCTTGGCGCACCAACGATTCAAGATTCAATTTTTAAGTCAAATTTTCTAATGAAGGAGTTTGATGTGAAACCAAACGAAGATTTTGATTTTAAAGATTTAAAATTGAAAAAGGAGGATTATGGGAGTGCCGAATTTATAAGAAAGAACGTGAGGTTCGCTCAAAGCAGACAAAGCTTTCATTCAAATCTAATCCAGAAAGATCCTATTAAAGGTCATGCAGATATACAACAAGCTATCGATCACGCGTTGAAGAATTCCCTATTTTATCCCCAAATGTGAAAATTACAAAAATTATGTGATATGTATCCGAATTAAGATTTTTTCTTAATTTTATTTTATCAAAGAAATTTAATATGTAGTAATAATAAAAGAAAGTTAAAATTATTAACCTGTTGCATCTACATTATCAAGTAAAATGCAATTTTGAGTACATTATTGAATTCCTAGATATATTAAGTAAGAAAAGTACTCTTAGTTGAAATTTCTTAAAGTAACCATTTTGGAAATAAAGGTTTTGTGAAAAAACCCATAAAATTCAAGGTTATCTTCATTTAACAAGCTGTAACATCTACGGTCCTCACACAATAAAAATTTTGAGTATATTTTTGAACTCCTCGATGTATTTTGCGGAGAAAAGGTGCTTTTGATGAAAGTTGTAACAGCAACCGTTTTCAAGATAAAAAAGATTTTGTTTTAAAATCACTGAAAACAAGACAAATTGAGACATCTTTATTCTTTAACTTGTGACATCTACACTAGTAATTAAAATACAATTTTGAGTATTTTTTTAGATTCCTAGATATATTTTAAGTAAGAAAAGTACTCTTAGCTAAAAGTTCTAGCTCTAACCGTTTTGGAGATAACAAAGATTTTATGCTAAAAACACTAAAATCCAAGAAATTTGAATATATCTTCATTCAGCAATCTATAACATCCACGCTACTTATGCAATCATAATTTTGAGTACATATTTGAACTGCTTGATGTATTTTGCAGTGAAAAGCTGCTCTTGCTGAAAGTTGTAACAGCAACCGTTCTCAAGATAAAAAAGATTTTGTTTTAAAATCACTGAAAACAGGACAAATTGAGACATCTTTATTCTTTAACTTGTGACATCTACACTAGTAATTAAAATACAATTTTGAGTATTTTTTTAGATTCATAGATATATTTTAACTAAGAAAAGTACTCTTAGCTAAAAGTTCTAGCTCTAACCGTTTTGGAGATAACAAAGATTTTATGCTAAAAACACTAAAACCCAAGAAGTTTGAGTATATCTTCATTCAGCAACCTGTAACATTTACGTTACTCATGCAATAATAATTTTGAGTACATTTTTGAACTCCTTGATGTATTTTGCGGAGAAAAGGTGCTATTAGTGAAAGCTGTAAGAGCAACCGTTCTCAAGATAAAAAAGATTTTGTTTTAAAATCACTGAAAACAAGAAAAATTGAAACACCTTCATTCTGTAACCTGTGACACCTACACTACTAATTAAAATACAATTTTGAGTATTCTTCTAGATTCCTAGATATATTTTAAGTCAGAAAAGAACTCTGAGTTAAAAGTTGTAATTCTAACAGTTTTGGAGATAATGATTTTATGCTAAAAGTACTGAAATTCAAGAAATTTGAATATATCTTCATTCAGAAACCTGTAACATCTACGCTACTTATGCAATTATAATTTTAAGTACATTTTTGAAATCCTTGATGTATTTTGCGGAGAAAAGGTGCTTTTGGTGAAAGTTGTAACAGAAATCGATTTCAAGATAAAAAAGATTTTATTTTAATCTCCTTGCTTACTATTGTATTGGTTAAAATTAAAGACAGATTTGCACTTTAACAATGGAAAATTTTTTATTATTCTGCTTTTACCGGTTTCGCCTTTTTGAGAACGAGAACGAGAGCTACAACATATCCTTTTCTTGAAAACATGTATTGAAGAAAGTTTAACACCTAAATTTGCTAGAAATAAATACCCAAAACACCTAATTAAATTTATCATCCAAAAATTAACTAAACAGACGATAAGACGTGAAATTAAAAGGCATAACTACAATATTAATAAAATTAACATTACATTGTATGACATTTATCAATCCCTCACAAGGGATTTTCACCACATGCAAATGGAGGAAATAATCATAAATATACTCATACAACAGAAACACATACTCACACGGGACTGGGCAAGCGAACAAAGAAAGATAGAGATCTTGAGAATAGAAAAGAAGAACGAAATTAATAACGCAACCAAAGGAAGGATAATTACCACACCTCATCAATTTCATAACATTTACTACATAAAGGTCTAAAATACACTATCCACTCTACACCAAACTTGAGAAGAATTTCCATTGAACTTGAAGCGGCAACTAAAAAGCATCCTAAAGAAGAAGAGATTCATAGAGAGCTTCAACAATTACTGATTAACAAAGACTTACGAAAGAATAAGAAGAGGGACAATCTGAACATTGTGAAGAGACAGAAAAAAGAAGAACTAATATTACGAAGCATTAAACAAAAAATTAAAGATAACAACTTGATAGTAACCAAAGCAGATAAAAATGCGGGGTTGCTAATAATTGATAGAGATAAGTACATAGAAGAAACCATTAATTTCCTTAATACTAATAATTTTAAACTTTTGACAAAATATCCTACTAAAACCTTTAACACAAAAGTCAAAAAGATCATTAATGATATTAAAGAACCTTTAATTAAACTAAACATTAAACCTAGTTCACTAACCCCTATGAACCCGAAGACCCCACGCCTTTATTCGATACCCAAATTGCACAAAACAGGTTACCTAATCAGACCCCTAAATAGTTCAATAAAATCCATTACCCACAAAATATCTAAATTACTTTCAAATATCTTCAAGGAAATTACCGACTTTAAACCTAAACAAACCATCACTAATAGACAAGAATTGATTTCATTACTGAATAACCTTCTACACCAACATCCCAGTAAAACACACACTAGAGATTATTAAAGGAATTTTAGATAAAAAAACAAACAACCCTATAGAAAATTCACACAAGTTATTTTGAGAATGTTCCAAATATGTACAGAACAGAATTTTTGTTCCTTTGACAATAAAATATTTTCATACCGCGACGGAGTACCCATGGGATCTCCACTAAGTGGGATGCTCGCAAACATATTCTTAGATAGATTTGATAACCAAGACATAATTAGCCCCAAAAACCCATTTAATAAGAATTTTGTTTTTTGGAAAAGATATGTAGATGATATTCTCACATACATCAATGGGTTGCACAATAACATTAACTTCACGATTGAAATAGAACAGAACAACAAACTTAACTTCTTGGACCTGACTTTGGAAAAGAACGGAAGACACTTAACATACGATACAAGAAGAATTGAAACATCTTCATTCTTTAACCTGTGACATCTACACTAATAATTAAAATGCAATTTTTAATATTTTTTTAAATTCCTAGATATATTTTAAATAAGAAAAGTACTTTTTGCAAAAAGTTCTAACTGTAACCGTTTTGGAAATAAGAACGATTTTTTGCTAAAAACACTAAAATCCAAGAAATTTTAGTATTTCTTCATTCAGCAACCTGTAACATCTACGCCACTCACTCAATAATAATTTTGAGTATATTTTTGAACTTCTTGATGTATTTTGAGGAGAAAAGGTGCTCTTGATGAAAGTTGTAACAGCAACCATTTTCAAGATAAAAAAGATTTTGTTTTAAAATCACTGAAAACAAGAAGAATTGAAACACCTTTATTCTTTAACCTGTGACATCTACACTAGTAATTAAAATACAATGTTGAGTATTTTTTTGGATTCCTAGATATATTTTAAGTAAGAAAAGTACTCTTAGCTAAAAGTTCTAGCTCTAACCGTTTTGGAGATAACAAAGATTTTATGCTAAAAATACTAAAACCCAAGACGTTTGAGTATATCTTCATTCAGCAACCTGTAGCATCTACGTTACTCACGCTATAATAGTTTTGAGTACATTTTTGAACTCTTTAATGTATTTTGGGGAGAAAAGGTGCTTTTGGTGAAAGTTGTAACAGCAACCGTTTTCAATATAAAAAAGATTTTGTTTTAAGATCACTGAAAACAAGAAGAATTGAAACATCTTCATTCTTTAACCTGTGACATCTACACTAGTAATTAAAATACAATTTTGAGTATGTTTTTAGATTCCTAGATATATTTTCAGTAAGAAAGGTACTTCTTGCTAAAAGTTCTAACTCTAACCGATTTGGAGATAAGAAAGATTTTATGGTAAAAACACTAAAACTCAAGAAGTTTGAGTATATCTTCATTCAGCAACCTATAGCATCTACGCTACTCACGCAATAATAATTTTGAGTACATTTTTAAACTCCTTGACGTACTTTGCGGAGAAAAGGTGCTTTTGGTGAAAGTTGTAACAGCAACCGTTTTCAAGATAAAAAAGATTTTGTTTTAAAATCACTGAAAACAAGAAGAATTGAGACATCTTCATTCTTTAACTTGTGACGTCTAGACTAGTAATTAAAATACAATTTTGAGTATTTTTTAGATTCCTAGATACAGGGTGTTTTAAAACAACGTTTAAATATTTATAGGGGTGGTACTACAGTCAAAAACATGTCGAAAAATGTTAATGAACATGAGTCCGCAAATCAACCGTTTTCAAGATACAGAATGTTAACATTTTTTGGGACTATACGGTTTTTCTTTTAAACTATAACTACTACAGATTTGATACTTGGCAAATCGATACAGTATGAAACTGTCTCTCTTTGAGGGTAGTATAATGTCTCCATTGGTTCCGGTTGGTATAATTTATTCCATTATAACATTTTCCGATTACAAGGAGTAGGCTTTGACATACGTACAATCTGTTAAGATAAATTAATTTGACATTTCGTTCAAATTATGAAATAACCAAACACCAGTAATCTAACGCCAGTAATTTGACTTTGCGAAACCTGAAATGAAATCGATTGCAATGGCCTTGTATTCAAATGCTGAAATGGGCGATATGGTGTTTATGTACGGCAGTAACAATGGAAATGCTTTGTAAACTATTAACCCGTCCAACATACTTTGATTTCTTGGAATACACTCTTACTCAACTTTTGGAAAACTTACCGTTAAATCAAAAACTAAATTTGTGGTTGCAGGATGGAGCTCCCCCGCACTTTACGCGTATTGTTAGAAAACATTTGAATGAAAAATTTCTAGTAAGATGGATAGGGCGAGGGGGTCCAATTGCAGCTTGCACGTCTCCGGATTTTAACTCATTAGACTTTTGTTTGTGGGGCTACTTAAAAGGTTTAGTATACGCGACACCTGTAACGATCTTTGAAAGAGTTCGGGCTTCCTTTGAACATAGAATTATCGACATTTCGAACATCTTCAATAAAAAGCTTCGTTTTGATGAAGCTTATGACCTTGTACGTTTTGTGAAACTTATAAAAACCGAAAGTATTAGTATTACATCGTGTCAATTCAATTTTTCTAATAATTTACTTTAAAAACTGTGTTCTTTCTCGGAAACCTTCAGCAATACACATTTTGTTTTGTAATTAATGTTGTTTAGAATTAAACATCTAACCAATTGTTAAATAAAATTTTTGAATTTTCTGAAAAATAGTGGTATTTATCTTCACTTCCGGTTCAATCGGAAGCAATGAAAACATCGTACTACTCTCAAAAAGAGACAGTTTCATACTGTATCGATTTTCCAAGTATCAAATCTGTAGTAGTTACAGTTTAAAAGAAAAACGTAGAGTCCCAAAAAATTTGATCATCCTGAAGAAAAGTACTCTTAGTTAAAAATTCTAGCTCTAACCGTTTTGGAGATAACAAAGATTTTATGCTAAAACCACTAAAACCCAAGAAATTTGAGTATTTCTTCATTCAGCAACCTGTAACATCTACACTATTGGTGCAATCATAATTTGGAGTACATTTTTAAACTCCTTGATATATTTTGCGAAGAAAAGGTGCACTTGGTGAAAGTTGTAACAGCAACCGTTTTCAAGATAAAAAAGATTTTGTTTAAAAATCACTGAAAACGAGAAGAATTGAAACATCTTCATTCTTTAACCTGTGACATCTACACTAGTAATTAAAATAATATTTTGAGTATTTTTTTAGATTCCTAGATATATTTTAAGTAAAAGAAGTACTCTTAGCTAAAAGTTCTAGCTCTAACCGTTTTGGAGATAACAAAGATTTTATGCTAAAAACACTAAAACCCAAGAAGTTTGAGTATTTCTTCATTCAGCAACCTGTAACATCTACGCTACTTATGCAATCATAATTTGGAGTACATTTTTGGAGTACTCCTTGATGTATTTTGCGGAGAAAAGGTGCTCTTAGTGAAAGTAAAACCAGCAAGCGATTTCAAGATAAAAAAGATTTTGTTTTAAAATTACTGAAAACAAGAAGAATTGAATCATCTTCATTCTTTAAGCTGTGACATCTACACTAGTGATTAAAATACAATTTTAAGTATTTTTTAGACTCCTAGATATATTTAAAGTAAGAAAGGTACTTTTTGCTAAAAGTTCTAACTCTTACCATTTTGGAGATAACAAATATTTTATGCTAAAAACACTAAAATTCAAGAAATTTGTGTATATCTTCATTCAGCAATCTGTAACATCTACGCTACTCACGCAATAATAATTTTGAATATATTTTTGAATTCCTTCAAGAATTTGTGGAAAAAAGTTGTTGAAAGTGAAACTTGGGAAGGCAAAACTGTTCACAAGATAAAATTCATTTTCTTTATTATGTATTCATTTTTATTATGGAAATAAAATTTTTGAATCTAACAGGTTAAATCGAAAGGAAGCGTTTAAGGGGTTTAAGGTTTTTGATTTTTTTATTGATAAATTGACGAATTTACGTAAAGTTGCGCGGTTCTTATCAGTACAAAAGAGGTCAATTTAGGACCACCCGTAGGGAACCCGGCGGCTTTAAAAGTTGGCTAACCTTTTCTGGCATTGAGAAAGGGACGGATTAGGCTGAGCCCCTTAAACTTATCGCCGACTCCAGGAGTTTCGGATTTATACAACGGGGTTTATTCAAAAAAAGTAGCCGCTTTATTTCGTCTTAAGTATTTTCTGATAACCATCTACATTCATATAAAATCTTTTGAAACGAAATCTTTAAAATTCCAAACAAAACAAAATGTTACTATTTTATTATGAGGTATGATTTAGTACCAATATAGTAGTTAATTTTGTAATTAATTCAAAATTGCGAAGACAAACGACTCCCCTATGAATAAAAGCAAATAATAGGAACCGGAGGAGTTATACAAGAACACAACTAACATACGTAGGGAATTTAAGCTTGAGACAAACCGTTGTCGGAGTTAAAGCCGCAGACAACGACGACGACGCGATGCGTCGCCTCCGGAAAACATATCGTAACGGCGCCGACGACGACGACGCTTGGCGACACATTTGCGACAATAGAAATTAATGGGGCTTCATTACGAGACATCTAATGGAACAGAGAAACAGAGATACGTCCGGACGAGGAACGAAGAGGAGTATTGTAAAGTTGCCCGCCGAGTTCGGAGTTGCGGTCGCAATCTGCTCAGCCGTTCCAGATCCAGCGGCGACGCCGCAACAGGACCACGACGTAAACTCCTTTAGGTTTCGCGAGAAGGGCGAATCCTCGGGACTCATCTGCCAACCGCTTTTCTTGTTGCAACAACCTGTCTATCATAAAATTGGGGCTTTGTGTCGTTAATTAGCCACTTTAACACCCATTTATTTTACTATTTCAGTTAGAGTTTAAAAGTTTTTTGCTTGGTACTGGAATCATCGCTTACCTCTTAATACATCCTGCTATAAAAACTGCACTCAACAACTTGATATTGAAATCCTACAAAAATCTTAATTATCTAAAAATGGCATAGCTTTACCACATAAAGTGATTCTTTGAACTTGAGGTTCAATGCACCATCAAAAGGTGTCAAGGCGCTATACGTAGGAGTGAAAGTGTTTTCTGGCCCACATCGACGTCTGAAGATGAACAAAGGGACCAACGACGATAGCAATCTCAGCCATGAAGATCCTTTGTCATAACTTGTCAGATTGAAGCTATATTTAATACCTCAAGCAACTCAAATCTTGTAAATATATATACAGGATGTATCAGGTATGAGTAAAAAAAATTTGAAGGGTTATAGGTCTCCTCTTTCTGAATAAAAAATTCTTAAACACAATGTCCCATTCTTTGCACTTCTTAAGATATGATACGATATAGTTAAAGGTTCTCAAGTTTGAGTAGTACTGGTTAATAAATTGTACTAAGCAGGCTTTGCTTTGCAATTTGTAATTTGTTTCTAGTTTTGTAATTTTGTTGTTTTTAATAATATTTAATAATATTTTGCTTGATTTGCCTAAGAACTTTCGGTTTCGAGCAGATGGTGTATGCTGCTACTCGTGGTAAAAATTGCTTGGAGAACATTTTCGTAAATTTTGGGAATACAAATGTTAATGTAATGGTAAGCAATCAATTTTCTTTGCTTGACGATACTTTTGTCACAATTAGGCCAATTACCCAAAATGGTAAAGTTAAGTTTTTTGAGAGCGTTTCTAATGTTGACTGGAGTTTTGTTTCGGATGCACGATTGCAAGCCACTGAAAAATTCGATATATTTTTGGAGAGAGTGATGGATGCTTATAATAGCTTATAATAATCTATCGCAGGGATGATTAAATTCAGAATTAAAAGAAATTCGTGCAAATTTGAATGTATTAACTACTGTATATGAAGTCACAAAAAATGATAATATAAAGCTGCAAAGAAATAGACTCCTTCAGATATGTAATAAACGCATTATACAATCAAAAATTAATTACAATGATCAGGTACTTGCTGATTCTGGTTTTTTTTGCTGACTCAGGTTTTTGAGAGTAGAGCTATTTCTCTAAGGCAGGCTGAGCGTTTTTTTGCTAGTAACAAACTAAAGTTAAATTCAGATAAAACGGCTTTCGCTACGTTTACATTGAGACGGTGCCCTAACATACAGTCTCTTTCTGCTGTAAAGTTTTTGGGCGATTATCTTGATTCCGGGCTTTGCTGGGAGGAACATATTTTGACATTATGTAGTAAATTAAGTGGCAGCATCTATTTGTTGCGAAACCTGCGCTCGAACGTATCTCCACCGGTTTTACGCACAGCATACTTTGCGCTGTGTCAATCCTCAATGACTTATGCATTGTTAGTCTGGGGCTCTGCTGCTGGTTTTGAACGCGTATTTAGAATGCAGAGAAGGGCTATACGGGTATTAGGAAATTTAAATTATAGAGACGACTGTAGAAGCTCCTATATTGATTTACAAATATTAACTCTACCGTCTCTCTACATTCTCGAATGTGTTACATATGTTAAAAAGAACATTAATAAGTTTTACACGTATAAGCAAGTGCATAACTATGATACTAGGAAAAATAGCGATCTGATACCCAAATATACACGATTAACAAAATGCCAGAAAAGTGTGAATGCGATGGCGGTGAAATTTTTTAATAAATTACACCAAACTCAAAATGAATACCTGAAGGAAGCGTTAATTTTTGTAGAAATAATTGCTTAAAATTTAACTAAATATCTTCGAAGTATTTCTGTAAAATAATTGAAAAATATTAGATCAGAGCAGTGTGCTACCAAAAATTGGGACTTAATCATCGTTAAAAACTTTTTTGGAAAGACCACGTGTATAAATAAACCACCAAAAAGAATTTTATAAACGTAAAAATTAATTCTCTGTAAAAAAACCACATAGAAAAAGAACTATTTAAAGATAAACAATATAAACTTTTTGTAAGTGACATTGTTTTCTATGCACGTTATGTCGATGACATCCTAATCGTTTATAAAGGTAAATCTGCAAAATTTAAAGCACTACTTAATTTAATTAATAACCTAAGCTCATTAGAATTTACAAACAGTCTTTTTTATCTTGAGAACGGTACTCTTACAGCTTTCACTAATAGCACCTTTTCTTCGCAAAATACATTAAGGAGTTCAAAAATTTACACAAAAGTATTATTGCGTGAGTACCGTAGATGTCATAGGTTCCTGAATGAAGATATACCAAATTTCTTGGATTTTAATGTTTTTAGGATAAAATCTTTGTTATCTCCAAAACGGTTAGAGTTAGAACTTTTAACTAAGAGTACTTTTCTTACTTAAAATATATCTAGGAATCTAAAAAAATACTCAAAATTGTATTTTAATTACTAGTCTAGACGTCACAGTTAAAGAATGAAGATGTTAGGAATCCAAAAAAATACTCAAAATTGGATTTTAGTTACAAGTGTAGATGTCACTGGTTAAAGAATGAAGATGTTTCAATTCTTCTTATTTTCAGTGATATTAAAACAAAGTCTTTTTTATCTTGAGAACGGTTGCTCTTACAGCTTTTACTAATAGCACCTTTTCTCCGCAAAATGCATCAAGGAGTTCAAAAATGTACTCAAAAGTATTATTGCGTGAGTAGCGTAGATATTACAGGTTGCTGAATGAAGATATACTCAAATTTCTTGGATTTTAGTGTTTTTAGCATAAATCTTTGTTATCTCCAAAACGATTAGAGTTAGAACTGTTAACCAAGAGTACTTTTCTTGCTTAAAATATATCTAGGAATCTAAAAAAATACTCAAAATTGTATTTTAATTACTAGCGTAGATGTCACAGGTTAAAGAATGAAGATGTTTCAATTCTTCTTGTTTTCAGTGATATTAAAACAAAGTCTTTTTTATCTTGAGAACGGTTGCTCTTACAGCTTTTACTAATAGCACCTTTTCTCTGCAAAATACATCAAGGAGTTCAAAAATGTATTCAAAATTATTATTGTGTGAATAGCGTAGATGTTATAGCTTGCTGAATGATTATACTCAAATTCCTTGGATTTTAGTGTTTTTAGCATAAAATCTTTGTTATCTCCAAAATGGTTAGAGTTAGAACTTTTAACTAAGAGTACTTTTCTTACTTAAAATATATCTAGGAATCTAAAAAAATACTCAAAATTGTATTTTAATTACAAGTGTAGATGTCACTGATTAAAGAATGAAGATGTTTCAATTCTTCTAGTTTTCAGTGATATCAAAACAAAATCTTTTTTATCTTGAGAACGGTTGCTGTTACAGCTTTCACTAAGAGCACCTTTTCTAGCAGCACTCCTCTGAATTAAAAAATAGAGTACAACAGATACAATTCCTTCATACGGTTTCTGTGTGATTTGATTGTTATCAAGTACTTGTTTGATTACATAGGGACCTTTATATTTAGGAAGCAATTTTTTATTTATGCCAGGTGTAATATCGATATTTGTTATCATGACATAATCATGATGTTTATTATACTAAGTTTTATTGTATTCTTGATTTTTCTCAATATTCTGAGATGCCTTGTCCCTAATTTGATTCAAATGTCTCTCATGAATATTTTTACTTTGTAACACAATATCAAGCACTATTCTTCTTTGATGTATACCAAATAATAACAGACTTGGAGTTTTATCTGTAGACTATTTACTATTTACAAAATTATTTATGGCGTACTCTACATTAGTTAATACTTCATACCAGTTTTTTGGTTCCTCTACAATTTTAGACAATATCTGATGAATAGATTTATTTATAACTTCGATGTGGCCATTAGCTTGAGGCATGCCAGTAGCAATTTTTACATGTTCGATTTCATGTTTATCTACAAACTTTTTAAAATCATTAGATGTAAAACATGTTCCTTTGTCCGAAACTGTTCTAAGAAGTTTACTATCATAGTCAGCCATTTCAATACTTCGCTTGTATCAGTTCTTACACACGGGTATAATTTTACATATTTAGTGAAAGCATCTATAACAGCAAAGATGTATTTGAAATTATGTTGTGATTTCTCCAACGGGCCTTAATAGTTACAAATGGAGAATTCCCTTTCGGCAAGCTATGCAAAAATATATAATGCATTTCATAAAATTTGAAATATTTATTTTCTGTTTCATATCTGGGAACCAGTAAGTTCTAGAAATAAATTCTAACGTTTTATTAAAACCGTAATGTCCCAAATCGTCATGATAAGTACGAATAACATGAGCTTCCATGTCTTGAGGAATATAAAATAACAGGTCTTTTACTTTATTTTTTTTTACTTTCCCTAATGGTAGCAAATATTTATGCGGAACTTATTGCGGAACTCGCTTAATCCTGATGTTCCATAAAGGATAACTTTCGATGTTGTCCATGTTGCTGTTAATCCATTTATAACGTAATGTTTCAATGCTTCATCTTCAATTTCTCCACGATTAGCCAATTCTTTCATAATCAGGTAATATTCCTAAACCGATTCATACTTAATTCTTCTCTTCGATAACATATCATGTAATTCTGAGCTGTTTACTTTCACTAAGAATTCTGTCTTCAATACATCTTTTAGCTTTTCCCAAGAAGTTCTCCTTGAATGAATAACTTTGACAATTCTGTTAACAACTTCTTACCGAATATTAACTTCTGTATCGGATCCCATTCTAACAGTAATAAGTAATCCATGATTCAATCATTTCCAGAAAATGTACGAGTCATATCTTCAACATCTCTGAAATTCATAGTGAATTTTGGTGTTCATCATCCTCTTCTTCTTGTACATTTGCTTTTAAACTGTCTAAAACCATAAGGCTAAGGCCCTAACGGTTGTCCGTTAGGGCGCTACTTAACAATTAAAATTTAAATTTAATTTCTATAATATCAAAACTCTTTGACTAAATTTATTACAAAGTGTATTCATTAAATTAATATTAATAACAAAAGGAGTATCATATTAAGTATTATAAATTAATAAATGAAACAGAGTAGGATTTTGATTCGAGCTTAAAAGGCTTTGAAATAACGCTTTAAACGGCACACGTACTCTCGGTGTTGTACGTGTATTAGATTGACGCGACAAAGGTAACGGGAACGCAAATTAATCTCTTACCCACAATGGACAGGCGCGTAATAGGATTCTGCCGCACACGCGAAACAGAAAGTATAATGAAACAATACACGGAGTAATCTTCGTAATGGTAGCCGCTATTAGAGCCGCAAATGGGTTTCGTGGTCCATCCACTCGCCCCTCCAATCTTCCACTCCACCCTCGATGTTCGTTCAAATATCCACACACCCACATCGACTCGATTTTTAATATAGTTTTTTTGTTTTACAGAGATTAAGGTCAGTCCAGAAGAAGCTCGAGAAAATCGAATGAGCATATTAGGCGGTAAGTAAAATATTTTTTTTTTCAATGAAAAAAAGACAATTTTAGGAGTTTTAAGAGTTATAGATAAATTTGTGGGAGTTTAATTGTAGATTATGGAACTTTATGGTGTTGTGTTGAAGGTTTAATGGGATCAATTTAAACCACTCTTGTTTAAGTAATAGTACTCCTGTACGTCTATCAAACTAAATTAGAGCACTCTCGACACTAAAGGACGTCCCTCGTCATGCATAAAGTGCCACATTTAGTATAACAGTGTAGCTGAATACATCGTATTGCATATCACGTAGTGTAACCCAAGAAACGGAAACTATGAAAATAGAATTTGTAAAAAAAGGTTTTAAATTATTTTAGAATCTTTTTAATATTCTTTTTATTTCTGTTTCATTTTTAATTGGAGTATTATTGTATCTGTGATTTTAAAACTGCGGGCTCTCTGCAGGTTTATCTGTAGTTATATAAAAATGATTACAAACGTTATTACAAACGGAAGCCGGCAACGTCGTATATTCTCGATCATATTATCGCACTAGGCACGTCGTCAACCCAAATAATAAAGAACAAAGATACAATAACTGCACTCCCAAAATCTATTCAAAATGAACATCCATACAAAAGAACATGTGGGAATCGATCTAACACAAGAAAAGCCAGAAATTTTAAGATTTGAAATTAAAAAAAAAATCATATTGTACAGGGTGGGCCAAATTGAACACTTGTAAAAGGAACTCCTTTTTCTATAAGAGATAGAGGAAAAATAATATATTGTGCATTTAAAATATTGCTTTGAGGGAAAGCTAACTTATTCCAGCTTGTTTTTCGCCAAAAAAAAATTGTAACCGGTTGTGGGCCACCCCGGAAAATCTACTACAAATGCGAAATTATGAAGAAAAATCACCAAAAAAATATGAAATATCTAAATTCATTCATCAATACAGCCTCTAGTGGCAAAAAACATCAAGAAAATCCTCTTCAGTTTCGCAATTTTTGCATGTAAAATAGCTCTTCGTCATAGCGGCGCATTTCAAATGCACAAACCGATCACAGCCACTGTTGCATTTGATGGAATTGGCTTTCGTCAATTTTGGTGGCAGAAGGTCCAAACAGATAAGACAAATGTCAAAATCTTCTTCGTCAGAAGTCTCCTGCTTCTTGCGTTTGGCTGGAGGTGTTGCCTTGCGTTTGGCATTTTTGATGGGCGTTAAAGCAGCTCGCTTTTTTGCTGCTTTTTCATGCAAAGCAGCAACGGTTTCCGGAGACGTTAAAATCGCGCTTTTCATTGGCTTTAGGCCGCGAATTAATGATTTTTTGGGTAAAGCGCCTTGTAAGGGGCCAATTTCATCCAAAAGACAGCTAACAGAAGTCGATCTCCTCACGTCCAACTAATGGCCCAACCACGATTCGACGCTGATCCTTTTCATCGATGGGCCCCTCGGCGGCAACCTCTGCCTCATTCGGCTTAACAGCTTGAACAAAGTCGGCATCAGAAAAAATGTCTGGATCGTATGGACATATGCCGGTCGCTCTAAAACCAGACTTGATCACTTTAGGTGTCAAAGCCAGATCAAGAGCCTTACACGCCAGGCCAGCAATATGACGTATTTCTAATATCTAGAAACATTTAAAACGAAATTAGTTTAAAATTGGCAAAACAAAACAAGTTTTGAGAAGATTGTTACCTTGTTTGCATTGTTCTTTTGCCAAGCAGAACACTGAGACTTGTAATAAGACTTCACCGGTCCAAACACAGACACGTCCAACGGTTGTAATCTGTGACTACAGTGCGGTGGAAAAGTGACGATATGAACGCCACTTTCAACGGCCAAGTCAATGGCTTCTAGAGACAAATGTAATTATGGTATATATTGCGTCTAGTTGGTTTTTCATTGTTTTAAGTTTTTTGTTTTCCCATATCAAAATTGAGTTTTTTTTCATCTTTTGGGTTGTTTTTTCCGGAAATGCAGTCTCATAGCACCGTGAAATTATTTGATGGAAAACGGTGTAGGTAGCTTGTGCGTTATTCTTTTGATCGTGTACATCACTCCAGTCGCTATTTGTAATTTGTTTTGAATTTTTCAACAGTATGGTTATTAATTATCCTATACTTTATTGATTTTCTTCGAGACATCCCTTCAGGTGATTTATTGATAATTAGTAATTGAGCTTTATGATCACCGAGATGCATGTTTAGTGTTTTGTTATTAATTATTTCTTCAAATCTTTCTACAAAGACATTATCTACGCATCTTTCTCCTTCCACTCTAGAAGGTTCATTGAAACAGGGATGAAGTCCATGTTCCGACATTATTGATATTAATTGTTCTTTCGCAGTCGATTTCTCATGTACACATATGTTAAAGTCTCCCATAATGAAACATTTTTTGTTAGGATGTTTCTCTTTTATACAGGTGTATCTGAATGACATGCCCAAACTTCAGGGGGTGATTCTTTAGGCAATTTTAAGGGTACTTTGATATATAAACCATGGGCGACTTGGGCTCCCCTAAGGAGCTACACCCCTCCAAAAATGGCAGAAAATTTTGGGTTAATTTTTTTCCTCAAAAACCATAAACGCTAGGACAACGAAATTTTGGGTATATGTTTAACTGGTAGTAAGGCACGTTTTCACCCTATTTGTACTTTCAACCTATCCTTCTAAACTACTAAACGTAACCACCCCCTTTACATTTTTGCTAAAATTTTTTTATGCAGAGGGTAAATACATTAAACAAAAATTACATAGGTAGATGAAAGTATCCTAAAACTTTTTTCTCTCTAAAATTTTTCCAAAAACTACTAATTTTTGAGAAAAAAAATAATAAAGTAAACACTGCCCGTTCAATAACGGGGTTGTCGATCAAAAGTTGGAATGAATTTTTAATGAAAAAATCTTAGTAGGCTTTGCAATCTTTGTCAGAAATATTTTTGACGTTTAAATGTCAGTGGTTTTCTTACTATTATTATTGTTTTTCAAATTAATTTATGAATAAAGTTCTACCGCATTTACGCTCGACGTTTCAAAATTTTAAATAAAACAATAATAATAGTAAGAAAACCACTGACATTGAAACGTCAAAAATATTTCTGACAAAGATTGCTAAGCCTGCTAAGATTTTTTCTTTAAAAATTCATTCCAACTTTCGATTAACAACGCTACAGCTTAACAGTTAGTGTTTGCTTAATTAATTTTTTTCTCAGAAACTATTAACTTTTCGAAGAACATCAGAGAGGCAAAAAAGTATTAGAATATTTTCGTCTATCTAAATAAAATATTTCCAATGTATTTATCATCGTCATAAAAAAGATCTAGACAAAAATTGAATGGGGGTGGTTATGTTTAGTAACTTAGAAGAGAAGATTGAAAGTACAAATAGGCTCGA